>NW_027187419.1:1999658-2120980 GCF_028583685.1 Petaurus breviceps papuanus
GCTGGCAGGAGAGGGACAGAGACCTTGGGGGCTGGCAGGAGAGGGACAGAGACCTTGGGGGCTGGCAGGAGAGGGACAGAGACCTTGGGGGCTGGCAGGAGGGTAGGACTGGTTTATAAGCTAGGGAAGAGACCTTAGCCAGGTAGGCTGGGGCACGAGGACCATTCGGAGGAAACATCAGGTCAAGGGATTGGGGTGAGTAGAGTGAAAGGATTAGGGTAGAGGGATTTTGGGGGAAGGGATTGAGGGGATTCTAGGAGGATGAATTAGGAAATAAACTCATGAATCTCAGTCTAAAAGGATGAAATAACATGGATTGTACTGACTGGCCACTCCCATCTCTACCATATCTCTATCAATCTAGCAGTAAGAAATGATTAAGAACCTGCTATGTGCCAGGTGCATCAGAGACAGTAGCGCGTAACATAGAGGACAGACTCTAGATGGGAGTCAGAAGCCCCTGGCTTTGTTATTAACCTACTATGTGACTGCAATATATGGAACCTCAAAACCCAGAATGAAAAAAAAAACCCAAGATGTATACATATATGTATTTAATAATAACAATAATAATACCTTGCATGTAAATAGCACTTACTGATATGCCAGGCACTATGCTAAGCACTTTAGGTGAAGAGAAGGGAATAAACATTTACTAAGGACCTACTCTGAGCTAGGCACTGTGTTAAGCACTTCATAAATATTATCTCATTTGAGCCTTGAAACAACCCTGGGAGACAGAAGATAGGTGCTATTATTATTCCCATTTTATATATGAGGAAATTGAGACAGAAGTTAAATGGTTTGCCCAGGGTCACACAGCTAGTGTCTGAAGCCAGATTTATATTCTGGTTTTCCTGACAGCTAGATGGCTTGGTGGATAGAATTGAGCCCGGAGTTAGGAAGACCTGAGTTCAAATCTGGCATCTAGCTGTGTGACCCTGGGCAAGTCACTTGACTTCTGTTTGCCTTAATCCACTGGAAAAGGAAATGGCAAACCACCCCACTATTTTTGCCAGGAGAACTCCTTGGCTAGTATTGGGGTGCTATGGTCCAAGGCATCATAAAGAGTCAAACAACAACTTCCTGATGCCAGGCCTAGAGCTCTATCCATTGTGCCATGTAGCTATCCAATACACACATACTTACATACATACACATGTATGTACATAGAGACATGTGGCATCTATTTATAAACCATGACAGACTTGGTCTAACTTTTTTACTTACTTTTATTTTTATTCTGGGTCCTGTCTGTGCCTCACTTTTCTCATATGGCCCATAGGGTCTTTCTTAGGCCTCTTCTGGCTCTCTTATTCTGAGGCTCTATGACTCCGAATGGGCACACAGAGCACTGGGAACTCGGGACAGGTAAGATATCAAAGAAATCAATGAGACCGTGAGCACAACAGAGGGGACAGTCTTGCTGTCTATACTCCATCATCACCCAAGCACACCCTGAGTATGACGTTGAGTTCTGGGCATGCCATTTCATGGGTATTAGCAAAACAGACAACGTCCAGGGGTGGCTGCCCAGCATGACAATGGATCTGGAAACCGTGATGCACAAAAATTGGTTGAAGGACTTAGGAATGCTGATTTGGGAGAAGGGGAGACTTAAAAAGGACATGGTACCAGTACTTCAATGATCTGAAAAGCAAACTCATGGAAAATGGATTAGACCTTTTCTGCTTGGCCCCCAAGGGCAGAACAAGGAGCAATGGGGTGGGAAGTTGAGTAGCTGGATTTCAGCTGGAAATAGGGAGCTGCCTGAAAGTGAAAGGGCTGCCTCCAGAATCAGTGAGCTCCTCCAAGTGGGGGATGGATGACTGCTTAGCAAGAATATTGTAGATGATATTCCCATTCGGGAAAAAGTTGAACTAAATGATCTCTGAAATCTCATCCGACTTTAGAATTATTCAGTTCTATGAAAGCTGTAAATTAAATGATAAAATAGCAATATTTTTCAAAAGATTTACTGGCAGTTTAGGATGTGCTTCCTTGGAACAAGTAGATGTTGTTCAACCGTGTTTGACTCTTTGTGATCCCATCTGCAGTAGTTTTAGTAAAGGTACTAGAGTGGTTTGCCATTTCCTTCTCCAGCTCATTTTACAGAAGAGGAAACTGAGGCAAACAGGGTCAAGTGACTTGCCCAGAGTCATAGTGCTAGTAAGTATCTGAGACCACATTTGAACTCAGGTCTTCCTGACTTCAAGCTAAATTCATTGAAACATCTAGCTGCCAGATAAAGGAGACTAAACTTCCCAACTCCTGCTCTAACCTGTGTCCCATCAAGTATTCTATGGACCCATGGCCTCCAATTCCACGTATGTCTAAGGCTGATCAAGAGTACTGGGGCATTGTTGAGATGAGGGACGTCTCTTGCAATGACTTTTCCTTTAAGAAGGGGCTTACTTGTGTGTGAGCATGTACTCATACACATACGTGTGTGTGCTAGCATTCTGGCCTTCATTTCCATTAGTTTTTGCTTTTATATTTCCATCAATACTTTTTGGCAATGCCTTTGCAAAACTGTGGACTGCAGACAGGAAATAAGAGTCATCCATTTGTGCAGGCACACGCTAAAGATTTTCTATAAAGTGCCCACATTTCCAGGCTGGGGGAATGGATTTCACTGCAGAAAGAAAAAATGAAATGCAGCAGAGGAAAATATTGTCCACAATAATGATTTACAAAAGCATAAAAACCTCCTCCTATGCCAAGATTTCCTCTTTTTCCAACCTAGAAATGGGGGCTCAGACACGTGCTGTGATACCAGACTGATGCTCTGATATGTTTAAAAGCAAAGCCAGGCCTGACATAGCCCTTTCGCAAGTTCAAGTTTATTCACCTTGAAATATAGAAAACAGGGTGGGGAAGCATGTGGTGATAAGGTAAAAGGCAATGCGGTACAATGTGAAGAGCTTGTGCTTGGTGTATTGAACTTGGAATCACTGGACCTGAGTTCAAATCCTGGCTCAGCACTTTACTAACTTTGTGACTTTGGACCTCTCTGAATCCCAGTTTCCTCATCTATAAAATGAGGGGATCATAGAAGAGGACCTTTAAGATTCCTTCCAGTCCCAAATCCATGCTTTTACGGTAAGAACCTAAATCTATGAGCCTAATGTTTAAACCCCTCATTTACAGCTGAGAAACCTGGCAGCGAAATCAAAGGATCATGGATTTAGAGCTACAAGAGACCTTGGACATCAAGGAATTTTGTGATAAGGCACGTCACTGGTGTTCCAGCAAGGGTTCCTAGTCTCTTGGATAGTTCCATGCCCAAAGCCACATACTAGTTAGCAGCCAGGTTAGACATAAATAGACCTCCTGACTCCTGACTCCTAGTGCAAGGCTTTTTTTCTAGTTCACCAATCTGCCTCTTTCTATTACTAAATTAGCTTTCCAGTGCACTCCTGTGGAAGACAGAGAAAGGCAGAAGAAGACACAAGTAAGAGCTGTTGCCCACAGAAGCCACCCTGACTCTGGAACAAAGGAATCGAGAATCCAAATCTCTTCCATGAACCGTTCCACCGAGGCCTCTGACCTCAGAGCCCAAGCCCAGGACTGCTAAGCTTAGATGGTAAACAAACAGAACGCCGTCTGTTTCCTGTACAGTTGCTGTAATTTGAATGGCTCGCAGCAGTGAGTAGTGGGAATTGAGCTATTAATATAGGGAGCCAGCAGAATGATTTACAATCAGACATTAATATGGAGATTTTCATAAACACAATAATTCACACCCAAGCAGAGTAGTTAATGTAAAGTTGCATTAACTATTCGGGCTGCCTTGGAATGTCACACACACACACACACACACACGCACACACACACTATGAAAGGGAGACAGATTATGGGGAGTTGCTGTGGTTGGGAAGGGTGGGAGGGTAGGTTACATTCCATGTCAAGCCCTAATAGGAAGCAAGACTGATTGTCTTTAATAAGAACAGATCCCCAAACCTTCATCCCTCCCCACCTTAGGTCAAATCTGGAAATTGCTGATTTTGAGGACCAAGGAACCTGAGTTTTTGTTCTATTCAAGCAGTCACTCCTACAAGGCAACTGGGGGTTTCAGAGAGCGCTAAGGGGTGGCTAGGTGGCACAGTGGATAGAGTGCCAGAATTGAGGTGAGGGAGACCTGGGTTCAAATCTGAACTCAGACACTTACTAACTTTGTGACCCTGGACAAGTCATTCAACCTTGTTTGTCTCAGTTTCCTCATCTGTTAAAAAAAAAAAAACAGAAGGAAATGGCAAACCACTCCAGTATCTTTGCCAAGAAAACCTCCAATCGGATCACAAAGAGTTGACTGAACAAAGGCAAGAAACATCTTTGAAAGAGAGAAAAGGCTTCAGGAATGTTTTCAGTCTGAACAGTATAGATTTAGTGGAGAGCCAGTCTCCATGCCACGGCTCATTGCTACATGGTCAGCCTAGAGAGTGACCTTTTCCAGAGTGGCCCATTCTGCTCCAGCATCTCAGGAACAGTGAGATTTCATGGGGCAGGATCAGGGGGCCTTGATACTATCCCTTAAATGTGATCAGATGTGGTGCAAGGAAGAATTAGATTCAGAGTAAACCACCAGAAGACTGGGAAATGGGTGAAATGAGGGCCTGGCCCTTCCCCACCTTTTCTTCTAGCATGTCCCAGGGTCCTGGTTTCCTTCGTTTCATTTGACTGTTTAATAACTCTACTGAGGGGCCTCACCCAGGCTTATATTCTATAGCAGAGCCATGTGCTCTACATTCGTCTCATTTCCACCATTAGATGATACCTGTCCCATGTTCCCTCTCCTCAGAGGTTCCATGTCTGGAAGATGTTCAGTTCCTGTTAGCTGATTGCATGAGTGAGTGAATGTTGGGTGATGGCCTCATTGTCAACGGATTTAGACAAATGAGACAAGGCAGTCGCATCATATACATTTGTCTGCCCCAAATAGATTCTGTTTTCTGTACTGAAAGGTAAATGTGAACTTGCAAAAGATCAGTGTCAGGCCTGGCTTTGCTTCTAAAATATCAGAGCATCAGTCTGGTATCAAAGCACGAGCCTGAGCCCCAATTTGTCAGTTGGAAAAATGTGAGCTTTCTAGAGTCCTTAGGAAGCAACCCACACAAGAGAGCTGAGTTTCACAGATGCCTTTGAAAATTTTATTTGTGATGGAGTTGATCAGGTGAATTCCCATTCAATTTGATGAGCAAATGAGACAGCTACCAGGGGTGTAATACTCAGTAGGGGTTTAATGAGGGACACTTCATAATGAAAATATTATTAATAACAGTAAGCTCTGCTTTCTAGAGGCACAGTTATTTATTTTACAACAAAACACTGAACTTGGAGTCAGAGGACCCAGATTTGAATTTCAGCTCTGCTACTTCAGATAAGTCATTTAAATTCTCTGGGCCTCAGTCTCTCTATCTGTAAAATGAAGGAATCAAACTAGGTGGCCTCTAAGTTTCTTTCCAGTTCCAGATCTTTGATCCCATAAGAAAAATCACATGTGTTCAAGGGAAATTCTAAAGCCTCTCATGGACAATAACATGTCAAAAGATCAATGAACGACCTGTGATTGCCTCATTGTTGGAAATCTCTCCATAGATCATAGCTCATTTCTTTCTTTTTTGGAGGGGGAGGACAGGTCAATTGGGGTTAAATGACTAGCCCAAGGTCACACTGATAGTAAGTGTTAAGTGTCTGAGGCCAGATGTGAACTCAGGTCCTCCTGACTCCAGGGCCTGTGTTCTATTCACTCCATCTAGCTGTCCCCACAGCTCATTTCTAATGTAGTGGGAACATCTTAGATGCCCAAGACTCAGGTAATTCTGCCTTTTGCCCCTGGTAATCTTGGTGGAGATAAGATTTTGAACCTTGGCCATCTTGATGCCAAAACCATCACTTTCTCCACCCTACCACATGGACTCATGTAAGAAATGTAATTTTCTTTTTTTTAAATCCTTTTTGAATTTTATGTTTATTTTTAGTTTACAACATTTATTTCCACAAGATTTTGAGTTACAAATTTTCTCCCCATCTTCCCCCTACCCACCACCCCAGAACTGCTATGCCACTGAATATCCCCTCCCCCAATCTGCTCTCTCCTATATCCTTCCTCATTCTCCCTCCGACTTTCCAGTAGGGCAAGATGGATCTCCATACCCCAGTGCCTGTATATCTTATTTCCCAGAGCATGTAAGAAAATAATAATCTTTTTAAACATTTGATTTTGAAACTTTGAATTCCAAGTTCTTTCCCTTCTTCCCTCTTCACCCACCCTTACTGGGAAGATAAGAAATTCAATATAGGTTGTACACGTGTAGTTACACAAAACATTTCCATAGTGGATATATTGTGAAATACTGACTATATTTCCCTCCATCCTATCCTGCCCCCCACTGGCTCTATTTTCTACTTTGACCCTGTCCCTTTTCAAAAGTGTGTGCTTCTAACTACCATCTCCCCCCCCCCCCCAGTCTGCCCTCCCTTCTATCATTCCCAATCATATCCCTTTTCCCCCTGATTTCCTATAGGGTAAGATATCCAATTAAGTGTGTATATTATTCCCTTCTTAAACCAAATTCAATGAGAGTAAGGTTGACCCATCCCCTTTTGCCGTCCTGTTCTTCCCCTCCATTGTAATAGTTTTCCCTTGCCTCTTTTTATATGAGATAATTTACCCTATTCTGTCTCTCCCTATCTCCTCTCATTATATTCCTCTCTCATCTCTTAATTTTATTTTTTAAATATCATCCCTTCCTATTCAATTGATCCTGTGCCCTCTGTCTATGTATACCTCTACACATATATACATGCACTAATATATGTATTCACATGCAAATAAACCCTCCTACATAGCCATATACATGTATGTATACATATACATATATACATATATATGTATATATACACATTTCCATTCCCTTCAACTATCCTCATACTGAGAAAAGTTTCATAAGTTACAATTATCATTTTTCCATGTAGGAATGAAAATAGTTCAACTTTGATAAATTCCTTATGATTTCTTTTCCCTGTTTACCTTCTCATGCTTCTTGTATTTGAATGTCAAATTTTCTATTCAACTCCATTTTTTTTCATCAAGAATGCTTGAAAGTCCCCTATCTCATTGAATAACCATATTTTCCCTGAAACATTTTACTCAGTTTTTCTGGATAGGTGTTTCTTGGGTTTAATCCTAGCTCCTTTGACCTCTGGAATATTATAATCCAAGTCCTTCTATTCCTTAATGTAGAAACTGCTAGATCTTGTGTTATTCTGATTGTGCTTCCACAATATTCAAATTGTTTCTTCTTGGCTGCTTGTAATATTTTCTCCTTGATCTGGGAACTCCAGAACCTGGCTAAATATTCCTAGGAGTTTTCTTTTTGGGATCTTTTACAAGAGGTGATAGTTGAATTCTTTCAATTTCTATTTTGCCCTCTGGTACTAAAATATCAGGGCAATTTTCCTTGAAAATTTCTTGGAGGATGATTTCTAAGGTCTTTTTTTGATCATGGCTTTCAGGTAGTCCAATAATTTTTAAATGTTCTCTCTTGGATCTATTTCTATCTATCACTGAACTTTTACTTTGTCTTTGGCATTTTTGGTATGATAATTCTGGAAACCACCACTGATGCTAGTGATCCACTCTCTCAGAGTCCCCTCTAGCTGCTGCTGCTTGGGGCCACCCTGGGGCTAAAACAGTGGGCTCACACAGGGCTGGGCTCAGCTCCTAGAGCACTGTGATGGACCCTTCCTGCCAGCCTTCCAGGCTGCCTTCAGTGGTAGATTTGTTTTTGTCTGTCACTTTGTGGGTTCTGTAGCTTTAAAGTTTGTTTAGAGTCATATTTTGTAAGTTTTTGAGGTGGTTATGAGGGGAGCCCACGGAGTTTTCCTGCTTTGACACTGCCATCTTGGCTCTGCTCCCAGCAATGTAGTTTTCAAAGTTTATCTAGGTTGCAAAAATGCTGCTGCCCAGCCCAGCTCTGACTTTCAATACCAGTGACTCCTTGTCCTCTTTGGTGATATATATATCTTAACTGGGAATTGCTGGGATCAATGCCTTAGCCCAAAGGAATGGTTCAGATGACAGGAATGTTAGGCCCTGTGGTAAGCTGGTAAAGGTAACATTTAGGGACAAGTTTTCTGCTCTTTTCTAAATTATGTCATGTAGGCACATACTCTCCCTTCTATGTTCTATGTCCTAATAATCCCTCATGTTAGTATAATGCAATTTGTATGAGATAGGAGTCATCAATTCTATTCTTTCTGGTGAGATGAAGGACCACTAAGCCTTACTATCTGCCCTGCCATGATGTCCTAAGGTCCACTAAGACATACTGTCTCCCTTACTATTCCTTCCATGTCCTCCTGTCCTTACCATAGTCATATGATTTTGTAATGTAACTGGAGGAACTCTAGACCTTTCCATCCCCATTGATTCTCTACCTTTAGGATTTCAAGGCCTTTCCATTCTCCCAGAAGCTGAATCAGTCTTTCCCCTACCTTTATACACACACACACACACACACACACACACACACACAATTAGAGGGTATCCTCTGAGATCCAGGACTATGTCAATTTTCCTATTTGTATCCCTACATTTAGTGTAGTGGTTGGCACATGGAAGATATTTTTTTCATCCATTCAATCATCATCTTATTTCATAGACCCATTGAATTCTACAACTGGTAGGGACCTCAGAATTCATCTAGTTCAGAGACATCATTTAATAATTGAAGAAACTAAGGCCAGAAGAGGAAGCTTGATAGGATTCTGCACATATAATAGGACTATGAGGTCTAGGAGGGTCCTATATGGATATTGTGTTTCAACTCAACAAATATTTATTAAGGATGTAAGGAAGGGCAGTGGGCTAGGTGCTAGGGAGACTAAGGCAAAAATAAAATAGTCTTTGAATTTTAGTCCCTAATGCCTAACTGAGTGCTTTACAGGTTATAAGTACTTGATAAATGTTTGTTGACTTAATATTGAATTGACTTGGCTAAAGTCACACAGCAATAACCTCTAAATACCCACTTCATAGGTCAAATCATATACATTTGTCTACCCCAAATAGAGAAAAGTTTGAACTCTCTAGAGCTCTAAGGAAACAAGTCATGCTAGAGAGCTGATTTTGATGAATAACCTTCAATTTTTTTATTTGTGAAGGAGTTCTTCAGGTGATTTCCCATCAGGTGACTTCTATGTGTCTTTTTCTCTCTTTTTCTCCAGTTCCCTCTCTCTCTTCTCCCCTCTCTCTCCCTGGATCCATTTCTCTCCACCACTGCCATCTTTGAGAAGACAGACTAGATTGGATCTGGGTTAAGTTTTTGGGGTGAACTTTATGTTCATATACAGTGTCCTACCTGCCCAGGAGCAGTTGATGGTGTTGGGTAGGAGGAGGTCAACACAGAGGTAGAAATGTCCCTGCATATATTGCCTAAGACAATTAACTTAGCACAGTATTTTGCACATTGTGCTTAGTAATTTTTCCCCATTTCCTAATGAAATATGCTCTTGGAAGAAAACAAAATTGCCCCCCAATTTTCCGCACGATGTTCTACCAAAAGCATACCCATTGAGTTACTTAGACAACGCAGACCTGATGGGTAAGAGATGGCTTTGATCAGAAGCACCCCCAAAATGTTTATCTTTGGAAGGTTCCTTAACCACAGGGTGGTGCCATTGTCATGGGGGAACTGTGTAGGACACTAGGGGGAAAAGATCTATTAGAATGTCAAAGGGTTGTCCCAATAACAACCACAAGTTTGATTCCTTTCCAAGTGGATGTGATGGGTTATTTGAGTGTCTTAAATATTTTCTGTGTCTCTCTGGAGGCTTCTGAGCCCTTTGTACTTTCTTCATTTTTTCACAGGCAAAATAAAGCCTGTCCAGTACCCGATATATATGTGGTACCTGGAGCGCTTATGTAGAACCTCAAAACACCTTTTACTTATGTTTGGGGAAATAGAGACATGCATATTAGGAGATTTTCTTGGAGTAATTCCAGGTGGGAGCAATAAGCTAAAGACAACAAAACAAAACAATAACTATATCCCCTGAGAAAGCAGAATTTTCTGTCATTAATAATATTTTCACTAGGAAATATCCCTCATTAATCCCCTACTGAGTATTGCACCCCTGGTAGTTGAAAACAAGTCATGGCCCCAAATCAAAATTTGTGTGAGCCTAGACACGTGGGGAGGGGATGAAAGAAAGGAGGGGTTGGAGGCTGGGTCTCCATATTTTAACCATTTTAGATACAAACTTCATTAAATTGCCTTTCTGAATGCTTCATTACTACGTCAGAGTTAGTTCTTCTTGAAATTTCAAAAGTCCTGCCAACAGAATACAAGCCAAGAAAGGCCCTATCAAGCTGAAAAAGATTTGCATAGAACCAAAGCATTCTGCCCCATTCTTCACTATAAAGAATGTTGACATAATCTCTAGCCGCCTCTCTAGCTCCTTCTAATTTGCCAGTGATAATCTGCATAGGGTCTGTGAGCCAGAAGACTAAATTTCTTAAAATTGTACACGAAATAAAAATAAAAAGTCTAAGTGCAGACCCAAGTGTTCTTCTGTTATCATTGTGAATAGGACATAGATATAGGCATAGACATAGAGACAGAGACAGTGAGACAATGATACAGAGATTTTTTCAAAGACCTTTTTATTTCCTTTATGTTTAGGTTATTTTCAGTGGTATCAGAACATAATTAATGTTCATATTTGTATAGTGCCTTATAGATTACAAAATGTTTCCATATACATTATCTCAATTGGCTCTCATGACAATCTAATAAGTAAGGACAAGAAGGTATTATTAAACTCATCTTGTAGATAAGAAGGCAAAGGCTCAGAGAGATTAATAATTTGCCCAAGTTTATGTGGTAAGGAGAGAGGTGGCATGGCCTAGTGGGTGAGTAGCTGACCTTGCACCCCCAAATCAAGCCTAGTCTTTGTGAGCCCAGAATCTTGAAGCAACAGGGTTGTTATTTATTCAAGTCTTGGGTTCAAGTCCAGCTCCTGACATATTGGCTGTGTGACCCCTGGGTGAGTCACTTCAGAGTGTTCGAGGAAACTCTCAAAGCAGGTGCCCCCAAATTCAAAGAGTTTCCTCATCTAGATTTTCCCATACAAATGAAATCACAGGTCTGGTCCCCTCCCCCCCCCAAAAAAAAAATTCTGTCATGGTTAGGATAGAATTAGGTATTATATCTCTTGACTCCCAGCCCAATGTTCTTTATGTTAAGCCATGCTATTTCCTGGAGACCTGAGTTCTCTGCAGGTGAAATATTATTCTAATATTCCTGATAATCAAATTTCCAGATATTTGGAAAGACATTCTCTTCATTCTACTTTCCTTCCAGGGGCATAGTTCTTTTAACTTGCCTAATGGAATACCAAGCAGATGCTTTTCCTCTGGCCACAGTCCCTCTGCTCTCACCTTTAGGTCCCAGCATGGCTGGGAATGCCTCTCCCCACCCAGTTATAATTTTCCCATTGTTATATTTTCCTGAAGAAGTATTCTGTGTTACTATAGTTGGAGAGGGTAAAAATAGTTAAGCTCAAGGAGGGAGAAGGCAGCAGGTGCCATTAAAATCCCTCATCATGGCTCTATCCTCTTTCCTACTCTGACTGCTTGAATACTTCAGGTAAAAGCAGGGAGAACGTAGGCCTTTGGGATGTTATTCCTAAGACTAGGCCCTCTCCTAGAATTGTAGAATTGAGTGCATTGAGAGCAAGAGAACCAGTTGGGACTTCACTGTGGCAGAGCAGGGCAATTTGAGCTGGAGCAATTATATCAAAGGCTCCCCTGCACTGTGTATGTCTCTAGGAAAACTGCATTAGGCTATGTTCTAAGCCATCTAAGGTCTTAGGCAGTACACCAGAATGTATTAGAAGGTCAAGGACAATGACATCTTTCACAATACCATCTCAACACTTCCCTATTCTCTTAGAGGTACTAACTCAGAAGAGAGTGGCTCTGAGACTTTGATATTCAGATCCATCAATCAATAAACATATATTAAGTACCTACTACATGCCAGGCATTGTGCTAAGCACTGAAGATATAAAAAAGAGGCAACAGGCAGGCCCTACCTTCAAGGAGCTTGTAATCGAATGGAGGGAGTAACAACATAAAAACAATTCTATACAAAGCAAGCTTATACAGAATAAATAGGGAAGCATTGAGTTTTTTTGGCAGAAAGGGGGATTTGTCACATTCCTCAATTGAGGAGACATGATTCTTTGTAACGAGATCATAGGAATTAAAGCACAGCCTCTTCATTTTACAGTTGGGAAAACCAAGTCTCAAGGAAGCTAACTGAATTGACTGAGGCCGCAGAGCTAGAAAGTGTCAGAGCTGGATCTGCACAATGGTAGGGCATCTTGGACTTATTCTCTCTTACAGTTTGAACTGATTGCAAAGGCCTATGGAAAGCTCAGAACCTTTGGATTATTTCCTTGGGTAGCCCGATCTTCTTGTTGGTGCAAATAAATGGCAGCAGAGTCCCGGGAAATTCAGCGGAGTGCAGGATGCCTAGCCTGGAGAGAAATGAAACAGCGCTGGCTCTGCGTGTTGGTGACAGGTTACGCCACCCAGTGAATGCCCTGGTGACACAACCGTGTTTTAGAATCTGCAGGCAGCTTTGTTGTTGCAACATTCCATTTAGAAACTTGGCTTGAGCTCAGGGTTGTGAACTGCGCTGCTTTTTGCCGCTGCCATCAGTTTGTGAATCATCCTGTTTACAATCTTGAGAGTGCTATCTGGGTAGTGAGTCTGCAGAGCAGCAATGATATATGGTGTTGCCTGAATCGGAGGCATCAGGGAACCACCCAGAGAGCCACGATTCACAAACACTATGCATTGTTTTTAGCTTGCCACTTAGCCACCTGGATGCCCAAGGGACATCAGGAAGGAACTGGAAGGACAGTTTCCCAAGTACTTACTGGTAGAGACTGGCAAAGGGCCCACTGCAGCCACTTTTTCCTGTGGGTGGTTGGAGTCATGAGAAAGGCAGGGTTATATTTTTACTAACTTGGAAGGCTTCCTAGGCAATGGAAGGTTAGCCCCTTAATTTTTCCTTTCATCCTTTGAATGCTGCTTAATTCCATCTAACATCATTGCTCGTTAATGTTTCTTGTTTTTTATTGCTGGAAGAAACATGCTCTGACCAATCTGGGCAAACTCTGGACAGCATCTGTAATTTAAAGTCTGCTGACTCCAGTTTGTTGCATTTTTCTCCAAGCACTTTCCAGTTCTCTGGTCTATAAACTTCCTCTTGTGCTCCAACACCCCTCCCCAAACTCATTTTATTTTCTTCTCTGGTTAATAAAAGGTGAAGGAAGTACTTTACCAATACACTCAGCAACAGACTCATAATACCTGACATGGACTTGGAAGTTGGTATATGTTATCTCATTTCTCTGAAGGTTTGATAATATTTCTTCTGACTAACAAAGATGATCTCAGTTTGACTCTGTTTATGCTTGGGAAGATGTGTCTTCTTCCTCTGTGAAGGGGACCAAAGCCTCTTTTGTACCCATCCCTAGATTCTGGACCAGAGTGACTAACTCTGATAAATTAGTAGTTTCTGTGGCTAGCAGTTTAAATGCAGATCTTAAACCACCAAGCATCACTGTTGAACTGACCTTATTCAGTGATGAGTCAAGTGCAGTGGGGGTGGGGGACAGGGAGAGACAGTCACATGCTTACCTCAATCCTCTAATCAATATCAAATGGACCAATTTAGGGTTAGGGTTAGAGTCAGAGGGTTAGGGTTATGGTTAGAGTAGGAGGAGTCAGAGGCGGAGTTGGAAGTGTGCATTTAGGGTTAGGGTTAGAGTCAGAGTTGGAGGGTTGGGTTAGGGTTTGGGTTAGAATCTTAGGGTTAGGGTTAGAGTCAAAAGTTAGGATTAGGGTTAAGGTGCATTTAGGATCAAGGTTAGGGTTAGAGACTGAGCATTAGGGACAGGGTTAGGTTTAGAGTCATATTTGGAGACCCATTTAGTTCTGGAGTTGTTGGCATTTAGCTTAGTGTGGGATTTATTTGTATATTTAGTCTGAATGTTAGGGTTAGGTTTGGATGTGGAGGGTTAGGATTAGCATTAGTGTTTAGGTTTGGGTTAGTCAGATTTGGACTGTTATGTAAGGGTTAGGTTTGGAGTCAGAAGGTTAGTATTGGTGTTAGAGTTAAGGTTAGGTTTAGGGTTTGAGTCTGAAGTTTATAGTGTGATTTAGGTTTAGGGTTAGGGTTAGTGTTAGAAGACATTTAGGATCAGGGTTATGGTTAGGGTTAGAGTCATAGTTGGAGGCCCATTTAATTTTGGAGTAGGAGTCATTTAGGGTTAGGGTGAGAGCACACTAAGAAAGGTTGTAGGAGTATAGGTGGGAGTGTAGAAAGGGTTAGACCTGGGAGGTTCAGTTCAGGTTGGGGTTAGGATTAGGAATTGCCTTATGGTTAGGGTAATGGTCAGAATTAGGATTAGGTGTAATGATAGAGTATAAGGGTTAGGGTTAGAGTTAGGGTTAAGATTTGGTTTGGGTTAGGGTTAGGGTTTGAGTTTGAGTCAGAATTTAGTGTTAGGGGGAGGATTATGATTATGATTAGGATTAGGGATCTCCTTAGTGTTTGGATTAGGATTTGGGTTATCCCTAGATTTAGGGTTAGGATTAGTGTTAGAGTAAGACATGGAGGCTTGAGTTGGGGATAAGGTTAGAGTCAGAATGTTAAGGTTAAGTTTAGAATTAGGGTTAGGATTAATGTTAGAGTCCCAGGGTTAGAGCTGGGAGGCACACAAATACGGTTGGGGTTGGGGTTAGGGTTAGGGTATGAATTGAAAGTTTGTGTTAGGGGGATGGTTATGGTCGGGGTTAGGGTTAGCCTTAGTGTTAGGATTAGGGTTAGGTTTATTTTTAGAGTTAGGTTTAGGATTCGTTTTAGAGTTAGTTAATAATATGATGAGTTAATAATAGGGTTACAGTCAGAAGTTTAGGATTATAATTAGAGTTAGGGGTAGTGTTAGCTTTAGTTTTAGGGTTAGGATTTGTGTTAGAGTTAGGGTTAGATTCTGAGTGTTATATTTAGGGTTAGAGGCAGAAGATTTTGATTAGGGTGAGACTTAGAGTTTGGTTTAAAGTTAGAGTCTCAGGGTTATGATTAGGGTTAAAGTCAGATGATCAGTTTAAGGTTAGGGCTAGGGTTAGAATCTTAATGTTAGGGTTAGCGTTTGAGTCATAAATTAGTGTTAGGATATGGATTAGCTTTAGGGTTAGGGTTAGGATTAGTTTTAGAGTTAGGGTTAGGATTAATGTTAGAATCAAAGGTGGAGGCTTGAGTTGGAGATATGTTTAGAGTCAGAAGGTTAGGATTAAGATTAGAATTAATATTAGTATTAATGTTAGAGTCTGAGGGTTAGAGCTGGGAGGCATACAATTATGTTTGGGTTAGGTTTATGGTTAGGTTTGGAGTTAGGGTTAGAGTCTAATGGTTAGGGTTAGTGTGTGGAGGAATTAGGGTTAGGGTTAGGGTCTGATCGTTAGGGTTAGGGTTAGAGTTGGAGGGTTAGGTTAGGGTTTGGGTTAGGGTTAGAGGAGGAGGCTTGATTTAGGGTTAGAGTTAGAATTTAGGCTTTTAGTTTTGGGTTGAGTTGAAGATGGAGTCAGAGTTTTAGGGATAGGGTGAGTGTTAGGATTATGGTTCAGTTTCTGGTTAGGGTTTGGGTTAGGATTGGTGTTTGAGTTAGAGTTAAAGGTGGAATTAGGGTTAGGGTTAGGGTTAGGATTAGGGTTAGAGTTAGGGTTAGGTTTAATGGTAGAGTCTGAGGGTTAGAGCTGGAAGTCCCAATTAGATTTATAGCTGTCTGGTGGTTAGGCATAGCCTTAGGGTTAAGGTGAGGCTTATTGTTAGCCTTAGAGTTAGGGTTGGGCTTAGTGTTTCTGTTAGATGTTGAGGCTTGAGTTTGGCAATTGTTAGAGTCAGAAGGTTAGGATGCAGTTTAAAGATAGGGTTAGGTTTAATGTTAGAGTCTTAGGGTTATAACTGGGGGGTACAATTAGTTTTAGAGCTGGGAGGCAATTTGGGTTAGTTTTAGAGCTGGGAGGAAGTTATTGTTAAGCTTAGAGCCAAGTGAGGGCAACTAGGGTTTGTTGTAGGTTAGACATTGTCTTATTGTAAGGTTTAGGTGTAGGGTTAGCCTTAGAGTTAGGGTTAGCATTAGTGTTGTAGTCAGAGTTGGAAACGAGTTCAGGATAGGGTTAGATTAAGGGTTTGGTTTAATGTTAGAGTCTGAGTGTTAGAACTGGGATTCCCAATTATGTTCACAGCTGGAAGGCAATTAGGGTTATAAACTGGGGAAGGCAATTAAGGCTAGAGTACAATTAAAGTTAGGGTTTGAGATGGGGTTAGGGTTAGCCCTGAGGTTAGGATTAGGATTAAGGTTAGCCTTGGAGTGCAATTGGGGTTAGAGTTAGGTTTAAAGTTAAGAGTGAGGGTTAGAGCTGGAAGTCCCAATTAGGTTTATAGCCATGTGGTTATTAGGGATAGCCTTCAATTTATGGTTAGGATTAGGGTTAGTGGTGGAATTAGGGTTAGGGTTAGGATTATCCTTAGAGTGAAATTAGGGTTAGAGTTACAGATAGTATCAGGGTTAGGGTTAGTGTTAGCTGTCGAGAGTAATTAGGGTTAAGGTTATGTTTAATGTTAGAGTCTGAGGGTTAGACCTGGGATTTGCCATTAGGGTTAGTGTTAGGATTAGTGGTTAGTGTAAAGGATAGCTTGAAGTTTAGGGGTAGGGTTAACCTTAGAGTTTGTTTTAGGATTACTGTTAGAGTGAGATTTGGAGATATGATATTGGTAATGGTGGAATTAGGGTTAGGGTTAGATTTAATATAGCATCTGAGCATTAGAGCTGGGAGTCCCAATTAGGTTTACACCTGGAAGGCAGTTAGGGTCAAGCTTAGACCCTGGAAAGGGCCATAACTTTAGGGTACAATTGGAGGTAGAGTTTGGATAGGTTTAGGGATAGGTTTAGCCCTATGATTAGGATTAGGGTTAATGTTAACCTTACAGGGCAATTAAGGTGAGTTTTAGGGTTATCCTGAGAGTTAGGGTTAGGATTAGTGTTTGAGTCTGAGTTGAAGACTTGAGTTTGGGATAGGGTTAGAGTTGGAAGTTTAGGATTAGAGTTAGATTAAGGGTGTAACTTAATGTTTCAGTCTGAGGTTTAGAGCTGGGAGACTCAATTAGGGTTATGTTTAGGGTTAGTGTTAGCCTTAGGGTTATTAGGGTTAGCCTTTGTTATAGGGGTTAGGGTTAGTGTTTGAGACAGAAGTGGAAGCTTGAGTTTGGGCTAGCATTAGAGTCAAAAGGTTAGGATTAGTGTTAGATTTAAGATTTGGTTTAATGATTGTGTCTGAGGTGGAATGCTGGTTGTAGAATTTAGGGTTAGGTTTAGAACTGGGAGAGGGCAATTAGCGTTAGCATTTGGGATAGAGTCATGTTTAGGGTTAGGGTTAGCCTTAGAGCACAATTAGGGTTAGAGCCATGGGGAAAGCTTTTAGGGTTAGGGTTAGTGATAACCTTTGGGTTTGGATTAGGGTTAGGCTTAGCCTTAGATGGCAATTAAGGTTTGGGTTAGGGATAGCCTTAGGGCTTTGGTGAGAGTTAGTTGTAGCCTTATACTTAGGGCTAATATTAGTGTTAGAGTCAGAGGTGGAGGCTTGAGTTTGGGATGGGTTTATAGTCAGAAGGTTAGGATTAGGGTTAGAGTCAGGTTAGGTTTAGGGTTACGGTTAGAGTCATGTTAAGGTTTAATATTAGATTCTGAGGGTTATAACTAGTAGTCTGTAGTGCCAAGGCAATATTTACAGCACCCACGATCATGATTAAGACTGTGACTTTAATCATCACATAACATTTGATCCCAAAATATACCAAAGTCTCCAGATAGAGGACAGAACTGAAGCATTTATTTAGACACCAGAAAATCCAATCCTAAATCCAGTAAGCTGATTCCATCATTGTTCCAAAGATATTCAGAAGCCATAATAATGCTGAGGGCCACAGCATCCTTCAGCCTTCCCACAAACCAATACAAGATCAATATCTACTCTGGAGCTTATCTGAGTCCTTCCCTGAGGTCCTCCTCTCTCACCTACCATCTTGCTAGCTCTGACTACCAGCTTCCTGTGGGCTCTGCTTCCCTTCAGCAAACTCCTACCACTACAGGCTCCATGTGACTACATTCAGCCTATTAGGGGATAGAATTTATCTTCAAAGCAGGGAAGCTTCCTGTGGGCTCTGCTCCACCCTTTTTTAAACTCTCTCCATCACAGGCTCCATGTGATTACTTTCAGTGTATTAGGGGGCAGAGTTTACTTTCAAAGCAGGGGAGGTCTTCAAACTCCCCCTAGGTCTATTAAGGGGCAGGGAAGATCTTCAAATTCCCATTCCCATTACCGAGGCACAATTAGGGTTATAGCCAGGAGGCAGTTAGGGTTAAGGTTGGAGTTGGAGTAACATCAAGGTCTTTTGGACTCTCAGAATCTACCTACCTCTTCCCCATATTTCTCTTCCCTTTTTGGTCTACTAGTGTTCACTCATAGTTAGTCTAAGCAGAGCTAGGTGGAGCAGTGATTGTGGAGTCAGGAAGATCCAAGTTCAAGTCCAACCTCAGATATGCACTCACTTGTGACTTTGGACAAGTCATTTATCCTCTATTTACCTCAGTTTCCTTAACTATAAAATGTAGATAAAAATAGCACCTATCTCCCAGTGTGGTTGTGAAGATCAGATGAGATCATTATTGTAAAGTACTTAACACAGTGCTCGAAAAATAGTAGGCATTATAAAAATGCTAATGATGATAATGATGATGATGATGATGATATTTGTATTCTATCAGACTCTGGTCAGGCACCTCACAATGAAAAGTTCTGCCCTTTTGCCATCTTTGCCTTATTTTTCAATGAAGTTCAATCACACAATTTTATGCAGTCCTTTACTCATAAAAATTTAAAAAGGGAATAAAATAAGCACATTCAATAACCCATCTTAGGCAAATACATAGGACTAGAACATTGGACCTGATACCAGGAAGAATACAGTTCAAATTTGACTTTAGATATTTACTAGCCCTGGACAAGTCTTAATTTCTATCTGCCTCAGTTTCTTGATCTGTGAAGAATAGGGACAATAATATCACCTATATCCCAGAGCTATGAAAATAAAATGAGGTAATATTTGTAAAGCATTTTGTGAGCCTTAAAACCCCAAAAAAGTGCTAGCCATTTTTAGCTCTTATTATCTCCTTCCTATCCATGGTCCCACTGGGGATGATACTAAGGGATCTCATCTCATCATTTTCAATCACTTTGATTTCTACTGTTTCTCATAGATGCCAACAAAAGAGTATGGGGGGGGGGAACCACAACTATTTGTCTGGGGCTGTTGTAATCATATCAAATTGTGGTTCATAGCCCAGCATGGTTCCCAATGGTAGTGTCTGCATATCTTATAGATACACCATCATATTACTTGTGGAGATGACAGATTTACTGTGGCCTAACTTAATAAAATAACATTTATGAGAGTATCAACCCAATTAAAGTGCATTTCAAATCACAGACTCCAGCCAAAGTCATATCATAAATGCCCCCATTTCTCCAGGAAAAAATTTGTTCTCAGTAGATTGAGATAAGATTCTTGCTTTGAGTGAAGGATGTAGGGATGAAGGTGAAGGGCCAGGAAGGTGAGCATCAGCAGATATTCATTAGGGCTGCCTCCCCTGGAATGGTTTAAAAGAGCCCCAGCTCATTGGTGATTATTTCTCACAATATCATTGTCCCTGTGGAACTCACCCATTACTGTTCCCAAAATGCAGTCAAGTATCTAGCACACATCTTGACACCTTGTGAGGACCCCCACTAGAAAGAGAGAATGAAATTTAAGCCAGCCAAGCTTCATTTCCCATGAACAAATGATTTAACAGTAAGGTGGGAAGCAGGGGGAAGGTGAAACTTAGGGCATCTAGTTGAATGACCCATGAGCACTTTCATGGCCCAGTTTGAACACTCTATCTTTCAAAAAGCTTTCCCTGATTTGCCCCAACCACACCTGACCTATCCTTCCTCTGAATCCTCCTATATCTCTCTTATGGTAATTAGGATAATAGGATCATCAATTTAGAGAAAGAAGAGGCCTTAGAAGCTATCTTATCTAACGCCCCTCATTTCATATATGAGAAAACTAAGCCCCAGAGGTTAAGTGACTTGTCTAATAAGGTCATACAATGCGTTAAGTGGCAAAGCATGGATTCAAACCCCAGTTTCTTTGTCTGCAAAATCATGACTTGTTCTGGTGCATCCTTCTCTTTCCTTCCCCATTCCAGGTTATATTATTATCTTGTATTTCTCTTTACTACTACTAAATTATAAACTCCTCAAGATTCTTTCTTGCTCATTTTTTAAACTACCTGTGGTACCTAGAATATTGTTGTTGAGTCGTTTCATTCATGTCTGTCTCTTCATGATCCCTTTGGGGGATTTGTTGGCAAAGACACTGTACCTTCTCCAGCATATTTTCCAGATGTGGAAACTGAGGCAAATGGAGTTAAGTGACTTGCCCAGGGTCACTTGTACAGGGTCTGAGGTCAGAAAGATTTGAGCTCAGGAAGATGACTCCAGACTGGACATTCTATCCACTATGCCACCAACCTGCCCCCCAAAATACCTAGAATTCATAGCACTAAATGCATAGAGGATACTAAGGCATTCAATAAACAGGTGCTGAATTGCAATGGATGGTCTTAGTCAACAGAAACCTTCTGTTTCCCAAGGTTAATCATCTCATTTGGTCCTCACAATAAGTGCAATAGGTAGCATAAGTATTATTTTCCCATTCTGCAGGCAAGGAAACTGAGGCTCAAAGAGTTTTGTCTTGTCCAAGGCCACAGATCTCATAAATGACAGATCTAAGAATCAAAATCAGTTCTTTGGACTCCACTTAGAGCATCTTCCTCATCATACAACAGGGTCCTTGAATTCTATGGGGTTTTTGTTTTGCCTGTGGATTTCAGTTCTAGACTCATTTGCTCTTTTACCCACATCCACCTTTCAATGGCAAAGATAAGACAACATTGACTTACATTACTCAATTCTTGGACTTAAAGCAAAAGAAAAAAAAGATATAAAGAGCATCAGAGCATCATGGTAACCATTGCCACCACCACTATTGTCATGACTCATATTTTGTTTTGTTTCATGAGTTGGTTGAAATAGGCCTCTTTTCCAAATGATGGCATGTCCATTGAATTAGTCTATTAGCACATATACATAGGAAGACTACAGATGGGCAATCATGTGGACCCACGAGTGAAGAGTAGGAAGGGAGTAGACTGGATGGCATGTGGGAAATTAAACAGTGCTTCCAATGATCCCAAGCTTCGACATGACACAAAACCAAATCTTCTCCTACTGATACTGATTTATTTTAAATTTTCTAATGATACACTCTCAAGGGAATAAAAAGGGAGATTACAAGCATTTATTAAGTACCTACCATGTGCCAGGCACTATCCTAAACTCTTTGCAAATATTATCTCATTTGATCCTTATAACAATCCTAGGAGGTAAGTGTTATTAATATACCCTTTTCTTTTTATAACTGAGAAAACTGAGGCAAACAGAAGTTAAATGACTTACCCACAGTCACATAGCTAGTAAACGTCTAAGGCCAGATTTGAACTCAAGTTGTACCCAAGCCTTTCTCTACTGTGCCAAAATTTTCTGTGACCCAAAGGAGAACAGAGAAACACATGGTAGAAACAAACAAAAATTATGGCAACTTTCCATTGATGACCTCTGGGCAACAAGTGCCATAAGGTATTTATAACTGAGAAATGGTACAATCAGAATTCAATGTTTAACCAAAATATTCATAGCAGTACTTTTTGGGATGGTAAAAATTAGAAATAAAAAGTTGCCTATTGATTGGGGGACAACTAAAACTGTAGAATGTGAATGTAATGGAATATAATTACACTGAAATTCTGAATATAAAGAATCAAGAGAATCACGAGAAGAGTTATTTGGACTGATCCACAGCAAAGTAAACAGAATCAATTGAACAAAATATTGCTACCAAATAAATGGAAACAATAACAACAAAAACAATGAATCAAATGGTGTATGATTAAGATTGATCTTGGCCCTGAAGAAGAGCTGAAAAAACACAAGTCCCTCCCTTCCCTGCAGAGATTGGAGACTATGGGTATGAATTATTGTAAATGCTATTGGTTAGCTTTGTTGAAATGCTTTTAAAATTTTTTCTCTTTTTTTCAATCTTTGTTAAAAGGAAAAAGTTCACTGGGTATATTTGGAAATGAATATGAAGTAAAACCTAAAAGTATCAATCAAAAATAAGATAACATTTTAAAACAAAATGAAAAGGATATGAACCAATCATCTAGTGATAGTGGTGAATAACGGATAGATTGCTTTGGTGTTTTATTGCTACCCATGGCATGTTGTTCTATGACCCTTAGAGAAAGGCCTTTAGAATGCTGGACCTAGGGGAGAATATGAACAAAGATCACAAGGGATGAAAAGGTGGATGGAGTAGTAGCAACAATGATGAGGTCTTGACTTCATTAATATTCATATTCCAGTACTCCAGTAGAGTGCCCACATCGAAGAGATCACACATTTAAGGTTTACCAAATGATTTCTTGATCACAGCTTTATGAAGTAGCTATTAGAGGTTTCATTCTCATTTTATGGATGAGGAAATTGAGGCTGTGACAAGTTAAATGACTTCCCCATGGTCATATACCTTATAAATGTCTGAGTGGGTATATTGAAGAGAAGCCCTGATTTTTTCTTTGAACAAGCCTGTGGTCATGTCAGTTGACCAGCCTAATTTAATTAACTGGCCCACTCAGACACCAATCAGTCGTTTTCTTATTGGGCAGATACAACCTACTGCCTGACTTGATTCACTTCATAGGTAATTTTGGTATTGTGGAGATGCAGATGAAACCTGTCTAGTTTTGTGGGTGACAATCCCCTAAGATCCAGTGGGGAGGGTAAAAGAGAACTTGGGGTCACAGGCTTTTGAGCTAGAAGGGAGTTTAGAAGTCATCTAATTAAACTCTTCCAATTTACAGAAGGGAAACTAGAGCCCATATTGGTGGAGAGACACAAGGTCTTACACATCTAGTATAGATCCTAGGTCTTTTTGTTTTTGATTCTAGTAATGGGCATGGAGAGAGCTGGTACCTTTGGCTCACTGACTCTGAAATCAGAGGACCTGGATTTGAAGCCATCTATGTGAACTTGGGCAAGTGCCTTTATATCTCTGGTCCTCAGTTCCGTCATGTGTAAAATGGATTGGTTGGACTAGATGGCCTTTGTGGTCCCTTTTAGATCTGGATAATAATAACCCACATTTATGTGTCAGGATCCACATGCTAAGTGCTCAAGTACTATCTCAGTTGATTCTCACAACAACCCTGGGAGCTAGGTGCTAGTATTATCCTTATTTTACAGATGAGAAAAGTGAGGCACTCCATGGTTAAGTGACTTGCCCAGGATCACACAGCTATTAAGCGTCTGAAGCCTGATTTGAATTCAGGTCTTCTTGTTACTGTATTTGTTGCACCACCTAGCTGCCTCTATGGTCCTGTGATCTCATAAGTCTATGTTCCCCTGGCCTTGTCCCATTCCCCTTTTTGGTACTGAAGCAGATCGTGCTGCTGTGGACATGCAAATCACATAAGATATGGAACATAAACTCACAGCACAGATCAAATGCATACGACCAGAACAGAATGAAATTCAAAAGGCCTGGAATTTGGGAAGCTTGGAAAATTCATCCTATGCAGAGAAGAAGAATGCTGATTATCACCTTTGACTTCCCCTCATTCCATTTCGAATCATGGACCACTAGAGCCGGAAGTGAATGATAATAATCATGGGGTCGTGGGATTGGGAGCTGGAAGGTACCGTTGACATCTACTACTCCAGCCCCTTTTATTTTACAGCTGAGGGAGGTGAGACCCCGAGATGGGGAGAGATGTGTCCAAGGTTTAATGACAAGAGTAGAGCAGAGCTTGTATTGGAACCCAGCTTTCCTGATTCCCCACTCTGTGTTCTAGCTTGTTCGACTTCTCAGAATGGATAACGGGAATGAAAAAAAGTTCCCCATTCTATTTGATGGATGTTTTATTTGTGAGACTGCATTTCCAGTTGGTGCAAGTTTTGTCTTGCCTGGTATTCTGGTTGGTTGTTGTCTCTGTCTGATAATCTCTAGAATAGAGTAAGAGGCTGGGGGAGCGGGGAATCTATACCCACTTTTTGCTAAGAAAAAGATTTGTGGGAAAGGATTGAACTAGTGTGTTCAGAACAGATCTGGGTCCAGGCAGGTTTTTGGCAGAGTGTCGAGAGGGATATGAAGGGATGGGAGGAAGAAGAAGCCTCACATCTGGACTTTTGAAAAATCACCATCTGACCCAACACGTCTCTGAGGCATCCATGTTAATCACCGCCAGCTGACACCAGCCGGCCACATCTGCAGCACCCTGGCTAATCACCACCCTCCACCACTGCCCACACCTGTTCTCCCCACCTACCTGCTCCTCCTCCCACCTGCCTGCCTGCCTCTTTAAGCCCACAGGCTAAAGGAATAACAAAGCCCTCTGAGTGTTTAACTTCTTTGCCCCCAGTCCCAGCCCAATCCGAGGGTCTCTCCTTGCCAGGTCTAGCTTGTCCAAGTCCCCATCCTGTACTGCTAGGAACATCAGGTACGAATAGCAGATAGTATCATTCCGCCCCCACTGCGGTGTTAGAAGCTGCCGAGGCTGCAATTTAAGAACCACCTTGTCTGGGGAAAGTCCATTAAAAGACAGTAACAATGTATATTGTGCACTGACCCTGGGGGCACCCAATTCCACCTCGTTAATGATCTCTTTGGAGCAGCCGGCCTGTAGAGAAAGACATGGTTCAGGGGTCTCAAGCCCTGTGTCGTTATGACACTTCAGTATTTGCTGTTTGGACAACTCAAAGGAATCATTCTCATGCTAATGGGCGCAGACCCAAGGGGACTCTCTCAGCCAATTAAAATGCTCTTTAGGAGTTTGCTGAGTGCCCCAGAACTGGGCATATCAGAAAAAATAAAAATAAAAATTGGCCCGGAGAAAAGATTTGCTCTTGGTCTTCTAACGAAAGAAGGTTTTATTGTAGAGCTGTTGGTCCGCAGATGTCTGTCTTCACTAGGGTTCTTCATGTAGCAAGAATAATAGATGGGAAGCTAGGAGGTACCGTGGACAGAGCACTGGGCTTGGAAGCAGGAAGACTCATCTTCATGAGATCATAATCCAACCTCAGAAATTTACAAGCTGTGTGACCCTGGGCAAGTGATTTAATGCTGTTTGCATCAGTTTTCTCATCTGCAAAATGAGCTGGAGGAGGAAGTGGCCAGCCACTCCAGAAACTTTGCTAAGAAAACCCCAGAATGGGACCACAAAGAATCTGACAGGACTGAACAACAAAGCCTTTACACAATGATTTAAGGTTTGCAAAAAAGCACTTTGCAAATATCGTCTCTTTAACCCCATAACAATTCAGGGAGGTAGGTGATATTATTATCCCCATTTTAGGAAACTAAGATGAAGTGACCTGCCCAGGGTCTCATAGTTAATAAGTGTCTGAAGTCAGATTTAAATTTAAATCTTCCACTGAGTCAACTAGCTCTTAGATTAAGTAAAGGCCAACACTTCCACACCCAGAAGGGGCAGAGGGGGTTTTGAACTCAGGTCTTCCTGACTCCAGGCACAGTATTGTATCTGCTGCACCTGGTTATTTGGTATGCTTTTTGTACAAGGAGTTACTTATGTATGAATATGACCATCTGGTGTTCAGAGAGGGGTGGGGTTCAGGATGGTCTGAGCCACCTTCTTGGGGAAAAAGATGGATGAAAGAAGAAGAGAGAAAAATGGTCCAATAAAAATTGGTCCTGTCAGTGCTCCACACATCATCATTCTCCCAATTATCACATACATCCTGTGTTCATTAATCCTCAATGAAAGACAATAATTGTTTTCTTCGTCTCATATGTTTCCCTTGCCTGAGCCCCACCAGGAGACTGCCTCATGTGGCTAAGAAAGCTGCTCTGGGTTGTTTGGACAACAAGGGCAAAGTGATGGAGACTGAAGCTGTAGAGAGTAGATGGTAGAAGGGGAGACAGCCTTCCCTAGGGAGTATGCCCAGAGATTCAGACACAATGCAAGAAAAATGGATAAGAAGCATGTTGGCTATTTCCAAACATTTGCAAAGGCTGGGTATATACACTGATTACAGCAACCAACCAAAAAGGACAATTTTCAGCCAATTATTCTGTCAGTCAATAAACATGTATTAAATGCCTACTATGTGCCAGGCTAAAGTGCTGGGTATACAAAGAAAGATAAACAACAATCCCTACTCTCAAGAAGCCCACAGTCTAATGGGGGAAACAGCCCACAAATAACTTATGTAGAAACAAGCCATGTATGGGATAAACTTGAAATAATCGAGAGAGGGAAAACATTAGAATTAAGAGAATCAGGAAAGACTTCCTGTGTAAGGTAGAATTTTGTGTTGTTCTTCCTTCCTTTTCAAAGAGGACTATGGACATCACAGTGTAGTATCTTGACTTGTATGTGAATTAGACTTAAGAGAGACAGAGTTGCACAAAGTTGTCAGTCTCACTCTATTCCAGAATCATCACAGTGATAACACAAAGGTAAGATGGCTGGTGATGGACCAGGACGTAGCAGATAAACTTGGAATCTTTCGATGTCTGACCAAGCTCTAAACACTCCACAGTGCCTGCTTCAGCAAACTTCATGGCCATTGGAACTACTTGTAATCATCTGTCCATTCCACCATGGATGCTTGGGATAGACATGCTCCTATGTCACCAATGGGTTGGAGGCCTGTTAGCTCCCCTCAACCTGGTTCAGCCCATCTGCTGAGACAGTTTTACCAGGGTGTGATTGCTGTGCATGCTACAGCTTCTTGGGGCCATAGATGAGAGTTGGGTGGCAGATGGACACCAAAGGGGGATGAGCAACCTTGAAAAGGGCTCAGCAGCCCTCACACCAGAGGTCCTAGTCCTCCCTGAACACCCAGATACCTCAGAAGGTAGAATTTTAGCTGGAACTTGAAGGAAGTCAGGTAACTCAGGACGAAGGAATAAGAAGAAAGAACATTCCAGTTATGGGGGACAGTCAAATGAAAATACCTAGAGTTTGACTATATTATGTAAAACAACTGATCTACCATTTGGTTTTTTCATCCCCTGAAGGCTGAATTTACTCTATTAAATCCTATCGACCAGTGGGTTTAGTCAAACAACTCAATTGACTGATTTTTTCCCACTCTATTGACTATTTGTTTGTCCAAAGCTGCCAGTGGTTTTCATGGGAATTACAGAGTTGAGAGGGACTTTAATTAGACATTTAAGTATTTTAAAGATGAGGAATCTGAGACCCAAAGAAAGGAAATGACTTGCTCAAAATCATTTAGCTTGTTAATGAAAAAGAAGGGGCTGGCCTCTTGCATCACTCCCCTGTTACACAGGTACTTACAAGTTTTCAGAGGTCCCTAGAGGTTGTTCAGTTTAGTTCAACAATGGAATTGGAGCCATTTATTTATTGTATTGTCCAGAAGTTTGAGCACTGAGAAGAGATGGTATTTGAATCTAGCCACATTCAGTCAAACCTGACTCTAGAGACAGAGAACCTGGCTTCAAATCTTATTTCTGCTGCTTATTACAGATGGACAGAAATAGACAAATAGGCACATAGATGGACAGAGCAAGCGTTTATTATTTATTTTCCTGTGCAAAGGAGTAGGGATACAAATACAAACAAACAGATTGAAACACATGGCTAATGGGGAAAAGTGTTTTGCTTGACTGTACAAATTTGTAATAATTTTGTTTCTCTTGGCTTCTCAATGAGCAGAGCAGGGAGAAGTAGAAGGAAAAAACTTGGAGTCGAAAATAAAATAAAAAACAAATACAAGTAAATAATATAGTCTCTACCTTCAAGGAGCTTACATTCTAATGGAAGAAGACAACACACAAAGAAGAGCTAGAAAATGAATGGAAGGGAAGGAAAGAATGGAAACCCACTGTTGGAAAGACTGGTGGTTAGAACACTGAGAAGTAAATCATCCCAGGAGTGAAGTGAGCATGACTAGGGATCCTCCTGATATTGTATTCTAAGCTGGGGAATCACCAATCTGGAGAGTGATACCAGGGCCTTGGATTCTCCAGAGTGGGAAGACTTGGGGCAAGCATGTGAAGTCCAAATGCAAAGTCAAGCCAGGAGCTAAAAAGCTAAAAACACAAACAAACCCACATTGACTAGTGTGTTGTACATTAATGAATCAATTCAATTTGATGATTTAATATTTATTAAACACTATGTTCGAGACACTGTTCTTAACAAATGGTTGTAGTAACTGTTGTTGAGCCCTGGGAACATAAAAGTGAAAAACAACATTGTTTGTCTCAAAGAAGTTAAGATTTAATGGTGCAGGGTAGGGAATAGGAGTATGATATGACACAGATTCCAATGATAGATTATGAAGAGAAATATAGGAAAGGAAAGGGCTAGATCGTGAAATATGAAAAATTTGAGGGAGAAAATGCTTCTAAAGGAGGGGACCAGGAAAAGCTTGATGGAGAAAACATATGAACTGGACTTTAGAGATGGGATAAAGATTTCAACAGGCATGAATATAGGGTAATCCAGGGGTGGGGAACCTGCTACCTGAAGGCCACATGTGGCCTTTTAGGTCCTGAAATGTGGCCCTTTGACTGAATCCAAACTTCCCAGAATAAATCCCCTTAATAAAAGGATTTGTTCTGTAAAAGTTGGACTCAGTTAAAAGGC
Organism: Petaurus breviceps papuanus; assembly: GCF_028583685.1. Classification (NCBI taxonomy): domain Eukaryota; kingdom Metazoa; phylum Chordata; class Mammalia; order Diprotodontia; family Petauridae; genus Petaurus; species Petaurus breviceps. The sequence goes on from NW_027187419.1 coordinate 2,028,603, forward strand.
TTCGCCCAAGCACATAGAAGGCTATGTGTGGCCTCAAGGCTGCAGATTTCCCACCCCTAGGATAAACCATATGAATTCATGGAGATAGGAAACAACAGAATGGGCTCTGGTAACAACTAATAGTCTAGACTACTGGAGAGAATAGAGACAGTGAAACGCAGTAGTCTATTGTAATAGTTGAATGAGAGATAATAAGGGTCTGATTTGGGGTGTTGACCATATGAGCGTACAGATGTGAAAGATATTAAAGAAAGAGAAGAATTACCACAAGCAGAGATGTGGCAAGAGTACATTCAAGATGGAAGAAGTAGCCTGAGTGCACAAAAATAGGAGAGGGATGGATAAGATTGGGGAAATCTTTGGATTGACTGTTAAATTTTGAAAGGACTATGCAAAGAGGAGAAGGGTACAGAAAGGCTGGAAAGGTAGGCTGGAGTCAGATTGTGGAAGGTCTTGAATGCCAAGATAACTATGGGATAGGGGTGGCTAGGTGGTGCAGTGAGTAAGAGAGCCGGCACTGGAGTTGGGAGGACCACGGATCGATTCCAGTCTCAGATACTTAACACACACACACACACACACACACACACAAACTGGCTGTGTAACATTGGACAAGTTACTTAACCCCAATTGCTTTAAAAAAGAGAGAGAGATAACTATGGGATAAAATGGGAAGATACCACGGAAGGTTTTGGGGTAGGCAGGAGATACAATCAGACCCATGCATTAGGAATATTATTTTGGAAGCATTGTAAAGGTTGGATTGGAAAGAGGAGAGATTGTAGATACAAAGATCAGTTAGGAGACAATTACAATAGCCTAGATATGGCCAAATAGAGTTGCTAAAAGCCTGGGCAGCTAGGTGGTGAAGTGGATAGAGTGATGAAGACAGAAAGACCTGAGTACAAATCTGGCCTCATATACTTGCTAGCTGTGTGACCCTGGGTAAGTCACTTAACCTTGTTTGACTCAGTTTCCTCATCTGTTGTTGTTCATCCTTCATTTTCAAAGAGGACCAATGATATCATAGGGTTATGTCTTGACTTGTTCCTGAATTAAATTTAAGTGAGGCAGAGTTGCACAAAGTCATCAACCCATTCTCTCTTCCTGAATCACTGAAGTCCAGTGGCAAGACGAAGTTAAGATCCCCCTCCCCTGTAACTCACTGATGGGTTTGAGGCCTGGTTTAACCTGTCTTCTGAGACAGTTTTACCAGAGTGTGGCAACTGTGCATGCTACAGTTTTTTGGAGCCACAGAATGAACTAGAGAAGAGAATGGCAAGCCATTCTAGCATCTTTGCCAAGAAAACCCCAAATGGGATCACAAAGAATCAGACATGATTGAAACAACTCAACACCAACAACAAACAAAAAAGCTGAGGGGAAAGGAGGAGAGAGATATGAGAGAAGGTGGGGAGATAGAATCAGTAGGACTTATTAAATGAATAGATGTGAGAGATCAGATTGGGGACAGGATTGGAGAAGGGAAATAGAAGGACAGAGAAGAGCCAAAGTCTCAAACCTTACTACCTTGGATAATGGCATCCGCAACAGAAACAGAGAAGTTGGGAAAACAGGCAAGTTTTTTGAGAGAACATTATTCAATTTTTCATATTGAGTTTGAGTTATTTGGTAGAGCATTCTAGCAGTTTGTAGTAGCAAGCACCCCAGCATCCCCAGGGTAGCTGCCAACACAGGTTCTTAGATCTGCTTTTCTAAAGGAAAGCAACTCAAAATGAGTTAACAACCTTGCTTTAATCAATCAAACATATCATTTACCTAGTTCAGGGGGAAAAGTCAGAGTATACAGACAGGTTACAAGCAAAAGTTACAAGACAGAGAAACATTTCAAGCAGACAGGCCTCCAACTATCCAATCATTACACCCATACCTAGTCAGTTACCAGAGAGGGAAGCATCAACATCTGGGTTTTTCAAAGCCCGGGGGGCTCTCAATGGCTGCCCAGAGTCTCGTCTGGTCAAATCACACAACACTTCTCAAAGTGAGCCCCAAAGCAAAGCCTTATATCAAAGTTTTATATAGCCTTCTCCTGGCTCAGAGAATGTCACAACTGTCTTGACCCACTGCCCAATCACAAAGTGTCTCCTGAAAAACAAGCCTCCCTCCACAGGCTCCAGGTGCACTTAACCTAAGGGCAGGGAACATCTTACACAATATAATCTTAGAAATATGGCAACAACATAAATTTACATTCCCATTACAAACATTCTAGCAGTTAGTTAGAAATCCAGAACTGGAATCCAGAGGAAATGATTGAGTGTCAATCAGAGGTGAATAAAAAGGTTGTTCTGTGTTGATGAGGGCCCAAATGGGTTAGCTAGCACGAATTTGGAGTAGGCCTAGTCAGAGCAGTAATTTGACATCATCAACTTCCAGTAACAAAGGCACAAAGAAGGCTGTCAATAGTATTTAGTATGAATTGGGAATTAGAAAAGAGGAGAGTCAAAAACGGAAGACAGTGCCTTGTTGAAATGGCTGAATTCCAAGACAATAAAAAAAGACAAATGAGACCAAGGGGTTGTCATCTTGCATGATAGGGAGGAACTGCAGACCCAAGACCAATAAGTCTGAAGATAATATCCAGGAGACATGAAGTGGTGAGAGTGGTAAAAGAACAGGAAGACTATATTCAAAAAGGTGAGATCTCAGAGTTAAGGATCTTAAGGTTGATAGGGTATTAGGGTAAAGGTTAGATCTAAGACTTGACCACTCTTATAGTGGTCAAAGGACAAAGTAGTAAAGGAAGCTAATGAGAGGCAATACTGCTAGAAGTGTTGGCAAGGCACCAGTGGAAGTCAATAGGGATAATGGCAGGGTTTGGATTGGAAAGGCAGACGATAGCCAGATATCACATCATGGTCATAATTAACAATTTGGCTAGAAGTTAGACTAGATGACTCTAAGGTGCCTTCTAGTTCCAAGATACTACAGTTCTAACATGCCTTACTGATATAGTGATTTCCAATTTCCAAAGTACTTTCACATTCATTTTCTCATTTGATCTTCTAATATCTTTGGGAAGAAGGCAGGACTGACATTGTTTGTTTTACAAGTTAGGAAACTGGAGCTCAAAGAAGTTGTCTCAGAACTTATACATGATAAAACTGGGTCTTCAAGTAATATATTTTGAGGACAAATCTAGGGCTCTTTCTTACCACAAATGTGCTGCTTTCCCCCATCCACTCAGTCCTGCTGGGTAAGATACTATACTCATGTCCTCACTTTCTGGAGATAGTGCTTTAACCCAAAAAAGCAACTAAATGAATTTTTATGAATCATGACAGCTGGGGTATAAGGGGAGAGATTTCAAAGTAGGAAGGACTTTCAGCACTTATACCTTTATGTAAGGATAAAAATCCTTATAGTGAAAAGTGTCTCAAAGTGCAGTGAACTGACTGCCTTTGGGAGCTAGTGGATTTCCCTTTGCTGGAGGTCTTCAAGAAAAGATTAGATGACCCCTTGTTAAGGACACCATAGAAATGATTTTTGTTCAGGTAGAATGTTGTTTGGACTGAATGTATTCTAAAATCTTTTTCAATTTTGAGATTCTGTGAGACCATAAATATGGCCACTTGATCCATCTAATGGGACTGACTGTGTGTCCCCACAGCAGAAATAACAGGGATTCATATCATCCAAGATCGTAAGATCTTGCCCCTTGGTCTTTGCCCTTAATGACCTTACAAGTGAAAGGATTCCTTGCTCAGTGCAGCCCTGTGAACAATATTTTCTTTTGATGGGCTAAAGGACTGGCCCTAAGAGGGCCATTCTAATTTCCACATCTCTGAGAGGGGAAAAGTACCCCAAATGGTCACCCAGGTCAGTGGCCCAACAGCAGCAGCAGCAGCAATAACATCAGCAGTGGCAGCATCAGCATCTGGATGGTGGTACCCTCTCTGTCTTCAGGCCCAATGTGTCCACCACGTGATTGATGGCATTACATTTGATCGGGAAGAGAACGAGTAATGATTTGTCATTTACCATAAAGTACTGCTATTTCATCTGCTCACATTCCCCAGGACGCAGCCCTGCCTGCTTGTTGTATGCATCAATTTATAGTTTATCCTAAGACTAATGATGCTGTGTTTAAAAGGCAAGGTGGGACTTTGTTTCTATGCTCTACCCACAGAGGATTATGTTATTGATTGATTGTTCGTGGTTGTCAGAGGCTGTGAAAATGTCTCGAATTGATACCTGGATTTGGACTAGAATCAACTTCCTCAACACTTGCCTTTTGGTGCTGAATAGATCAAGAATTCGAGGCTTTCTAGTGGGGCCTTAAGGAGATTTTGACAATCCCCATTATAAGTGAGCAGTCCATTATGGCATTTGGGAAGACCAATAGATCATCTGAAAAGCTGTGGAGGCTTCTGGGAGCCCCAGGATCTGCTGGGTCCACACCTCTAGGAAGCAGCAATGCAGAGGGGTGGGTAGTTACACAAAACTGTTTTCTTTTATACTAACCCCATCTAACAACTCTCACAACTCTTCCCTGCAGATTTTCTTTAGTCCTGAGAGCTCTAAAGGAAGGTTTACTAATTTTGGGGGAAGATGCTGCTGCTCTGGCATTGTGTACTGGAAAGGGCAATAGTCTTAATGTCAGGAGACCTGGATTTGAATTTTGCTTCTGATACTTAATGAGTAGTATGACCTTTGTCTGGTCACTTAACCTCTTAGAGCTTCCTCAGTTGTAAAATAGGGATAATACTTATAATTGTCTGCTTTATCAGGTTGTGGGAAGGAAAGCATTTTGTAAAGCTCAAAAGTCTATAAAATGACCCATGGTCCAAGAAGTTTAGAATATGGTCCAGTCAGAAAACTAACCTGCTTAACTTTATCTTTTTCCTTTTTTCCTTATTTTTCCTTTTTCTTATCACCTCACTCCACCCTCACTTTGTCTTTTCTTGCTCATTTCCTGTCTTATAATTCTGGAGCAAATGAGCTGATGAAGGAGGGACGGGAGGGGGCACACAGCAGTGACCTGCCTTGGTGTACTGGCTGGCTAGCTGCCTGGACTCCTGTGTGGTGCTGAACAGCAGGGCATTAATGGCTATTAATATCCACAGAGGAAGTGCTAAAAGGCCAATAATGTAATTACCATTTATTTGTAATATCAACTGGCCCTCAGCTCCTTCCGGCTGCACCACACAGTGTTGGGGAGGGGAGGAGAGGATGGGAGGAGGATGAGGAGAAGCAAGAAGAAAGGTTCCAAGAAGAAGCAGATGCTGGATACATGGGCACAGACTTCATGGTGGCCAGGCTCCTCTCAATCTTTCTGCTCTGCCAGAATGGACAGGACACCTGGGCCTCTGCCCTCATAACAGTATCCATAGCTGGGAGAGAACAACTGGCATATGCCCCATCCAGGGCCAAAGTTTAGAGCCCTTTGATTACATTTGTACTGCATCTGCAGGTTAAAATAAGCAAGTTTAGTACTTAGTTTGCAAGAATGTTAGATTTCTCACCACAGTGGCCAGATGCCTGGTGCGCCTCTCCCCATCCTTGCTTCTCTGCTCCCTCCTCTGGCCGTATACTTCCCATCAGCTGCCTAATGATCCAACAGGCCTTTGTTTCTTCCCAGTATTGAGCTGTCATAGACACCCTCCCTCCACTGAGCCTTACATCCTCAGGTCCAAGGTTTATCCTGAAGGTGTCCTTCCACCAGCTAAAATTGTCTCCAAAATTCAACTGATTTGGGGAGGCTAGATGGTGCAGTGAATAGAGCACCCACCCTAGAGTCAGGAGGACCTGAGTTCAAATCCAGCCTTAGACACTTTACACTTACTAGATGTGTGACCTTGGGCAAGTCATTTAACACTCCCCCCAAAATTTTTAACTGATTTGATGACATCTCCCCACCCCCCCCAAGTTTGCCATAGTTCTGCTCTGTAGAATTTGACTCAATCTCCAGAATCACATGACAGCTCAGAGTGGGTCTCATTACTCTTAATCAAAGATACATCAGCATGACACAATAGAAAAATCACTGACTCTGGAGTCCAAAATTAGGATTCAAATCCTTTCTCTGATACTCTCAATCCATCAGCAGGGATATATTAAGCTCTTACCATGTGTTGGGCACTCTACTAAAGCTGGGAATACAAAGCAAAAACAATCTGCCCTCAAAGATCTTACATTGTAATGAGGGAGAAACTTATACATATATAAGTTGTTATTTGTCCTGTTTTCCCAAGAGGATCAATGACATGACAGGGTGATGTCTGAACTTGTGCGTGAATTGGATTTAAGTGAGGCAGAATTGAACAGTCGTCAGCCTTACTCTCTCTTCCTGAGTCATGGCAGGTCAGCAGCAAGACAAAAGTCAGGATGGCTGGTGATGGCCCAGGATGCGGTGGATGACCTTAGCATCTTCAACGTTGGATCAAGCTGTAATCTGCTTCTGAAATTCCCACCTACTACCCACAGTGCTGTCTTCTGGGGCCAAGCAGAACAAAACAAATGCCCCTTTTACATGATTTGTTGTTCAGCTGTTTCAGTTGTGTCCCCCATTTGGGGTTTTCTTGGCAGCGATACTAGAATGGTTCATCATTTCCTTCTCCAGCTCATTTGACAGATGAGGAAACTGAGGCAAACAGGGTTAAGCCTAAGGTCACATAGCTAGCAAATGTCTGAGGCCAGATTTGAACTCACAAAGATGAATATTCTCTAGGCTTGGTACTCTATCCACTGCATCACCTAACTACTCCCTATGGGCTAGGGAACAAAGAATGCTGGGAAGGGAAGCAGTCATCAGCTTGGAACAGCCACACCAACCTGCCAATCCAACCTCTCCCATCTCCAGACTTCATTGCTTCTCACTCAGAGAGACTAGTTAGAAGAGACCTTCCAAATATAAAGGCTATGTGGAGAGTCAAGGCTGCCATGGGGGAAACAGAAGGCAAAAATAAGAGAGGAGTATTCATGTACCATATGGGATCTAGAGAAGGAACACTGGGATTGTTCCTAGATGTCAAGGAGGCCAAGCAACTTTGTAGTAAATGAGAGGATGGGAGACACCCATCTGCCCTCAGTCAGGGTGGTACAGCCCACCCCACACCTCTCTGTGTGCCAAGAGCATGGTACATGAGGATGTAACAGTTCCTGGCTCATGGGGATTCCAGCTATGGATGGGGATGGTGAGAAAGAGATTAGTGCTGTGTTTTTTCTTTCCCCCTGGTACCAGCTTGACTGGCAGCTTGGGCAAAGAAGAGCCCATTCTAAATGCTCCCCGGGGTCCAAAATGGAACTCATTACATCGAGCCTGCCGGTAGCCAGCAGTCCTGCTTTGTGAGCTGTGAAACAAATGTTTATCCACCACTCAGTTAGATTCAGTACCATTTAAGGAGCTCAGGGTATTAAGCTGGAGGGATGCACTGAGTGAGCATGGAGAGTATTGTCAGGAAGCGAGGCCAGCTCTTGGGGATATGTGGGGACAAGAAAGTCTTACATCTTTCTAGCTTTCGTCACCTGGCCCCAGGCAAGTGGGTACTTCCATAAAGGAAAAAAGATGTTTCTCTCCCCCTTTCATCTCATCTCCTTTTAACTTTCCTCCCACCTTTCTTGCTTTCCTTTCTTCTTTTCCTTCCTCCTTTGCTTCATTCTTTCCTTCTTCCTTTCATTGATTTTCCTCACCAGCCCCAAGCAAGCCTACAGACTTCTTCAGTAAGTCAGGCAAGCACTTATTAACTAGTCCTATGTGCCAAGCATCGTGCTAAGTGCTGGAAGGTACAGAGAAAAGCAAAAACAAACTCCTTACCCTCAAGGAGCTCATATTCTATTGGGGAGATAATATGTATATAATTATGTACATCGCAGATACATACAGTATAAATAAAAAGTAAACTCAGGGGAAAGGTGCTAACAGCTAGGCAGGGAGGGGACTAGGAGAGGCCTCCTGCAGAAGGTAGGATTTGAGCTGAGTCCCCCAGGAAGCCAGGAGGCCAATGAGAGAAGCTGGCAGAGAGTATACATACACAGATTTGAGAGATGGAGGATGGTCTATGAGGAACAGCAAATAGGACAATAACATGTGGGGGGGGGAATGTAAGAAGACTGGAAAGGGAGGTTAGAGGCAGGTTGAAAAGGGCTTTAAATGCCAAACAGGATTTCATATTTGATTCTAGAAGTAATACGGAGCCAACCAGTAGGGAGAGTGTAAAATGACCAAACATGAACTTTGGGAAAATCCTTTTGGCATCCGAGTAGAAGATGGAATGGAATGTGGGAAGAGTTTTTGTTGTTTAGTCCTTTCATGACCCCATTTGGGTGGGGTTTTCTTGGCAGAGATACTGGAGTTGTTTGCCATTTCCTTTGTCAGATCATTTGACAGATGGGGAAACTGAGGCAAATGGGTTAAATGACTTGTCCAGGGTCCCACAGCTAGGAATTGTCTGAGTTCAGATCTGAACTCAGGAAGACTGATCTTCCTGACTGCAAATCCTGCACTCTGGCCACTTCACCACCTCTCTGCCTACCTTGGACAAATCACTTCCCCTCTCTGAACCTCTGTTTCCTCATTTGAAAAATGAGGATATTGAACTGGTTGATCTCTGAGCTCTGAGCCAGCTCTAACATTCTGTTTCGGTTTCTCTGCTTCTCAGTTTCCCTGACACCTCCTGCGTAGGATCTCAATATTTGGCCTTGCCTTTGCAGGGCCTCGGTGGGAGTTAGTCTGGAGACAGAGCAGCTCCAGTGGAGACACAATTTGCCTGTTCATTATTGGAGTTTCTATATTTCCCACCCACTGTCCTATAAAGAAACACTCACATTGCCTTTTCTGTTGTTCCTGACCGTGGAGGGGAGGGGAGGTCTGTATTTACCGAGCTATCCTTGGAACAAGGTAAAGTACACAGGCATCACTAGCCGTGTCCTTTGAAAGTGAGCATCCAAAGGTGGCCAGCAGCCCCTTGATCCCCAGCCTCCAGCCAGCCCTCATGCTCAGTCCCTTCCCGGTGCCAGCTGCCAAGCCAGCCTCCAGCTAGACAGCTACACAAGACCATGGCCCCGTGTACGCTGCCATGTACTTAAAGAGACGCTCTCTGATCCCTTGTAATCTTTTGCCTTCTCCTTCAGCTCTTCTTTTCATCATTTCCAGGATGGCAATCATCTCTCCTCATCCCCCCTGCAGAGGCTAGGGAGCCAAGGCTGTCTGTCCAGGGTACTGGGGAATCAAGAGGAGACAGGGGGAGAAGAGTGTGGGTGGTGGGGGCTAAGGGGTGGTCTCTGGCCTGGTGCTTGAGCAAACATAGTAGCTGGAAGCAGGCTGTACGTTTTCCAGTTCTAAATCCTGAGAAGATAAAAATGAAACCACAACAAAGACCAGAATACACAACTATTTAAAGGGCAGAAGCAAGGATTAGACTCCAGCTTCCCTCCTCTGGTGTCGAGGAGCTGGGAGCTCCAGGGCAAGGGGGAAATCTTAAGAAGGCAAAAGCAGAGGAGGGAAGAAGGGAGGGGCCACTCCCCCCCATCACACATGCCCCCACCTAGAGTTGGCTCTCTTTCAAGAGGTCTACTTCCTCTGGGAAGAAACTGCTACCTTCGGGGAGTGTGATGCCAGTGTACAGGTAGGAGGGGAAGATGCCAAAGATTCTGTGCCAAAGACTCGTGTGTGTGTTTGGGGGGGGGGGCACAGAGTGGGTGTCAGGGTGCAGATTATGGTAGGCACTGGGTTCAAAAAGAAACATCTCTAAAGTCCAGGTGTACAATCTACAGTCTGGATTTCCGGCAGGAAGTAGGCTGATGGTGCTTTAAAAATTCTTTGCATTTTTATAATACTTAATGCTTTTTGAAGTGCTTTCATATGCATTATCTCCTTTGATCCTCGCTACTACCCTGGGTGCCAGGCCAGGCAGGGATTCTTAAATCCTCTGGCACAGAGACATTAAGAGACCTGCCCAAAGTCGAGGACAACAAAGGCCCAGCCTAGAACCTAGAGAATCCTGACTGCTGGGTCCAGGCTCTTCTCTCTAGTCTGGTTTGATCACCCCGCCCCCACCCATCCCCAAAAAGAAGGGTAACTGCTACAGAGTGTGATTCGGTGGGTTCAGGCTCCTAGCCTTACCAGGGCGACTGCCACCAGATCCGTTCAGCCAGTTTCTAGCTGGCAGTACACTGTCCTATGCAGCACACACATACACACCATCTCCTGGTCACACACACAGACACACACGCATGCAATCTCTGGGTCTCTTGCCTCTCTACTCTCAAAGTCTGTGGTAGGGGATCTGGGTCAAATATAATGGGTGATTGAGAAGGAACAGAGAGTGAGATAAGAATTACATCCTTAGGGGAACAGGAAAGATGTTTTAACTTGGAAACTTCCTGCGGGTGAAAAGCACAGTCTACCCAGAGGTATGTAAATTCAATGCAAATGATACACAAATCCTACGTGGCCCCTGGGGCAGATTCCCGGGCAGACTTTGACTCCCTACAAGCTGGCTGTGTTGTCCTTAGGAAAAAAACAAAACAACCTTCACTAAGACCTCTTGGTCGACTTTGCTTTTTCCTAATATGACTGGCAGGGTCCACCCGAGGCATACAAAACGGCAGCGACTAACCTGGCGTTATTTGAGAGGCATCCAAAGATCCTGCTACTCAATTTTTTTTTTTCCCCATGTGACAGCTATGGTTCCTGAAATTCCTTCGGCTTGAGGTGTTGTGTTTAGGGAAGGCTTCTTTTAAAAATAACAAGGAGTGGAATAGCTAGGTGGTGCAGTGGATAGAGAGCCAACTCTGGAGTCCGGGGGACCTGACTTCAAATCTGGACTCAGAAATGACACTTAGTAGCTCTGTGACCCTGGATAAGTCACTTAACTCCAATTGCCTTGAAGAAAAAAATGCAGTCACCTGGAGGGGTGGTGGTGGTGAAATAGTAACTCTCCTGATCTATTATTGGCTTCATTATCTTCTCACAGAGAGCAGAATCTGGAAGAAATGGGTCCAGGGCAGGTACATTTTAATTGGTCCATGGACATGAAGGATGGCATAGAAAACACCTGGAAGGCCAATCCCTGGTGAAATATGGTTTTGGGGGCTGAGGGTAGCCAAGGGGAAACATGAGGACTTTGGGCACTCAGGGGAAAGTTAGACATCCAAAAAGAAACATAACCTTTTTATCAGTTTTGCTCAGGTGGCAAGAACCCCAATCCTCAGCTTAGCTGGAAACTCTACTCCCTTCTGTCTCCATCTTGCTATCAAATTCTACTGCAGAGAGTGCAACTCCAATGGGCTGGCCATGTAACCCAAATGGGAAATGTGCATTTGCCTAAAAGACTACTTCCAAGATAACTCATACAAGACAAATACTCACACTGACATCAGAAGCAATACAAGGACCCTCTCAAGGTCTCTCTGAAGAACTTTGGAACTGATAGTGAGACATGAGAGGCGCTGGCACAGGACCACCCAGCATGGTGTGCCCATAATCAAAGAAGAAGGTGCTGTGCCCTAGGAGCAAAGCAGAATTGCAGTAGTTTGAAAGAAACGTGAGCTACACAAATTTAGAGACATCTCTGCTCCAAATGTTCATGTGAACTCTTTGTGCCCAGCCTGTGGTAGAGCCTTCTGAGCTCATACTGGTCTGATCAGCCAGTCAGACACTCTGTACCTTGACTCCAACATAGTGATGACATTTTAGTCCTCTTCAAGTATGAAAGACCACAACCACCTTCCTTTGTCTTAGCCCCTGAGCAACAGAGTCACAAAACAGAGACTTCTAGGGCTAGAAAAGTTTTGATTGCAATAGTAAGTAAAGTGTGTGGTTTGATATTTAAAAAACAAACCTTCTTAATTGTAAAATGAGTGACCTAAGGTCATAGGGTGATAAATAAGTCTAGACCCCAGGTGCTCTGATTCCAGAGACTGTCTTTCTAGCAACACTAAAGCCATTTTGACTCTAGGAGATAGTGTGTGTATGAATCACACTGTCATACAGCTCGATTGTGTGATCTTGGACAAGTCACTTGCTTCACCTTTCTAGGCTTAATTTCCTCATCTGTTAAATGAAGAGGTTAGAGGAGACAATTTCTATGGTCCATTCTAACTTCGAAGCCTATTTTAAGGCTAGGAGGCTGGTAGTGAAAAACACAGGGAGATTGTCTTGGCCTCAGCACTTCGTGGTGTGGTTTCAGAACCACAGAGGTAGGGGTGTGGACATAGGGCTTCCTCATTCCTCTTTAACTGTTCAGGACAGTCTCCCCTTCCTGGAAATTCTGCTTCACCCTGGGGTGGCCCTTTGAGAATTGGAACAGTTGCTCCAGCTTCACCTTTGCTGGAAATAAAAAATAAATACATTCTGGGTTCTTGAAGCTGTGTCTTTGAAGTTGAAAACAATGTGGTGTGAGGCCCCTTCTCTGGCCTAAGAAGCCCGAGTTCCACCCCCCTCCCCTTTCCCTCTTCTCTGCTGTCTGCTGCACACATTAAAATTCCTCTCCAAGGGCAGCTTAAAAGGGAAGGCATGGCAGCCACTGCAACATAATAACCGACAGCGGGACCCCTGGGCAGGAGAATCTGATAGCCCCAATGAAGAGAGAAAGGACTGCAGAGAGAGCAGGGGGAAGCAAATGCCTTCCAGCCAGTCAGGGCCAGGCTAATTGCCACCAGGGAGAAGGGCAGAGTTCAATTCAGGTAACAGGTGTGTCTTGTCTTCATGAAGACTGACTGGTTTGTACCAAGTTGCCTGGAATGGTGAAAGGGGCAGGGAAAACCATGGGCTGCTGGGCACTGGGGTAGATTTCACCAATTAATAGAGTTCACCTGGCTCTCTTCTTGATGTAACCTAGGGATGAAGAGAGGGAAGAGATTAAAAATCTGGCTGGAACAGGCCAAAAGAAAACCACCCTCACCCTGGTCCCTGCAAAAGGACAATGCTAGTGACTCAATGAAGTGTGATCATAGACAAACACCTGGGCCTCAGTCTCCTCATCTGTAAAATGGAAGATGGGGGGGGGGGTGGCCTAGTTACCCTCTAAGGTTTCTTCAGGTTCTACATCCATGATGCTATAATTATCTGGTTGTTTTTTTTTTTTTTTTGTGTTGTCTGTGATTTCCTACCTTTCACTGCCCACGTGAGTTCTATTAAGAGAAAGAAAACTAGAGCTGTGGGGGAGGTGGCCAAGGGAAGTAAGAGCCAGGCTCCGAGGGAGGATAAGAGTATAGGCATCATAATGGTAAATATATGTCTCTGCCATAACCGTTACTAGGGATTTATTTTTGACCTGGGGCAACCACAAATCGATGCTCCTCTAGAGAGTCCAGCAGGGGTGGGGACCCTGCAGCCTCCAGGCCACATGTCTAGGTCCTCAAGTGTGGCCCTTTGACTGAATCCAAACTGCACAGAACAAATCCCCTTAATAAAAGACTTTATTCTGTAAAATTTGGACTTGGTCAAAAGGCCAAACCCAAAGACCTCCAAGGGAGTTAGAGGGTGAAGGAGGCCCTGAAAAAAAATGTGTCTTGTGGTCATTGGATCTTGAAGGTGGTAACATAGAAGCTGATCAAGACAGCAAGGTCCTGACATATAGCTCAAACTGGCAGAGGACTGCTAGATGAAGGGACAGAAATCATGAGATCATCACGAGGAAGATAACACTGGCACCCTGGGACAAAGCCCTAGGCACCCCACCTTGGTTACAGTTCTGATCATTGTCCTCTAAGAGGGGTACTTTGCAGCTGTAGAAAAAGTCCTGGATTTGGGGTGGGAGGATCTGGGTGTGAACCCCGGGTCTGCCACTTAGTAATTGTGTAACCTTAGGCAAGTTATTTAACCTCTCATGGTCTCAGTTTCCCCATCTGTAAAATAGGAGGAGAGGCTGGACTCATGACCTAAATTTCAGTAATTTGAAAGGAAAAGAATAAATAAATAGATATTTATTAAGCACTTACTATCTGCTAGGTACTTTCCAAATATCTGATTTGACCCTTACAACACCCCTGGGAGGGAGATGCTTTTACTTACCGCCATTTCATCATTGAACTCATCAATGTTTTTTTCAGCAGATTTATTTTCTTCAGAATCAAGACAGGAGGTAACTTACAGAATGAGGGGGGGCTGTGTGGGGCTCAGAAGAGTACTATCATGGAAAGATGCGGAGCCTCCAGAATAAGGATGCTGGCATGGGCACAGTTTTGAGAAGGGCCGAGAATAGAATGAGGAAAGCTGAAGGTGGTAAAGTCTGAGGGACCCACAAAATAGGGGCATGTAAAGGGTTAAGTTTGGGGGTTGCCAATCAGAATAGGGACAGGACAAATAAGTGTAGACACCCCAAAATTGGTAAGAGAAGATATTTGCTAGGAAGGAGAAACAGTAATAAATAATGGTATTTTATAGATATTTGTCATTATATACCACTGACAGTGTCACATAGTGGTAAGAGTACTGTGGATCTGGGCTCACATTTGAGCTTTGTCATTTTCTGACCAGTGACATTGAGCTAATCGCTTAAGCTCTTTAGATGTAAATGTTCTCATCTGTAAAATGAAGGTTCTAGTCTATACCAAATGATCTCTCAAGACCTGTATAGTTCTATAGTTATGGTCCTTTGACTAAATGATTCTCTGAGGGACCTTCCAGCTCTGAGATTTAGTCATTTTGAATGCCCTGTTCTTCTAGAATTGCTTCTGTTCTTCTCTGTGAACATAAGGTCCTTGGACCCCAGGGACCTCAGGGATTATCTAGCCTAACCTATAACTGAAGGGTGATTTACTTCTATAATAGGTCTCCCTAGTCCTTGCTTAAAGACATCCAGTAATAGGGAAATCTGTCTTCCAAGGCAGCTCATCACATTGCTGGACAACTCTAATTGTTAGGAGTTTCTTTGTTCCTTAAGACCAAAATCTGCCTTCTTGTACAATAGTCCATCTATTGGTCTTGGTTCTTCTTGCACCCACGAATATATAAGTCTAATCCTCTCTCATCACCAAGTTTCATAGCAAATACAATAGAGGTTTATGAAATGAATGTTACATCCCAGAACACTTAGGCGCTGGGGGAAGAGCAAAGTTAAAATAAGACACAACCTTTACCTTTTAAGAGCTCATACTCTGATTAATCATGCTAGATTAGTTTAGACTAGTTAGCCTAAACATCACCACCATCTCACTCACCATCCCAATCACTCCTGGAGTTCTTGTCACTATCTCGAAAAGGTGGTGCCCATATTTCAATGCCACACTCCAGATGAGATCAGACCAGGGGAGGATGTGATGTATGAATATGTATTGTGTTTACTATGTACAAGGCACTGGGGACACAAAAAGAAAAGCAAGGCAGGCCCTGTTCTCAAGAAGCTTATGTTCTAAAAGAGACAACAACACATAGGGGAGGTTGCTGTGGAAAACCAGATGGAAAGTGTACCTTTAGGGTGCAGTGGCCAAGCTGATTGCAATGCATCTTTTTTTCATTTCATTTCCACTGATAAAACCATATCCATTTCAGGTATTGAACAATTCGGTAAGTCTTCGGTAACTGTGGCCGCTGAGGATGCAGGGGCCATAGCCCTGCAGGGACTATTACCAGGTTGAATCTCCACAGAGGCTTCTCACCTAAATTATGTATGCCAGGCTGGCAGCAGGACCAATGGTCTGGGCTACTGGGCTCTTCCCAGGGCTCTTGGGCACAGAATCCTCCCTTATTCTAGACTCCCCACCTCTGTTAAAGCGGCTTAAGATGGTATTAACTTTCAAGGCTGAAATATCAAATTGTCAAGTCCTGTGGAGCTTGAAGGCCACGAAAGCCCCCAGGTTTGTTTATTTTGTTTTTTTTTTTTAATGTGAACTGCTTTCTAGTCACATCTCTCCTATCCTACATTAAAATGACACCTTGTTTGACATGACTTATCTTAGCCTATTGAGATCATTTGGGCATTTAAATGATGCATTTGAGGCATGTGTGGCATTCGAATATGGGCACCACCTTTTTGAGATAGTGACGAATACTTCAAGAATGACTGGGATGCTGTCTTAGTTCTGTTATACTATGTGCTAGATAGCCCCTTCAACTTTATGTCATCTATAGATTTAACAAGCATGTTACCTATATTTCCATCAAAGTCAGGGAAAAAATATTGGGTAGCATGGTGTCATGGGTAGAGCCCTACAGGACTTCACTAGAGACCTCTCTCCAGGCTAATACAGACCTATTAATAACTATTCCTTAGAATGAATTATGCAACTAGTTCCGATTCTACCTAACCCTCCTATCATCCAGCCAACAACTGTCCATCTGGTTTCCAAGTAAACCCTGAGAGATATTATCAATGTCTGTCATTGTCTATGCTTTTGAAAATTTATACCTTTAAGATTTTAAAAGTGCTGGTCAAGATGGCAGAGTAGAAACAGGACCTCTGCATGGCTCTGGCTCCCACTACCTCCAATTCATGTAAAAGGGGACTCTGAACAAACTTTGGAGCTACAGAACCCACAAAACGGCACAGAGAAGCTAACCTCCTGCTGAGGACAGCCCGACAGGCTGGTAGGAATTGGCCAGCACAGCGCTCTGGTAGCCGACCGGGCCCCACTGGAGAAAGAGTGAGGGAGGTTTTAGTCCCAGGGTGGCCTGACCAACCACCAGCTGGAGGGACTTCAGATCACTAGCAGCTGTAGCGGTTTCCAGAATTATCAACACATAGATGCTAAGGACACAGTGAAAGGTCAGTACAGTGTGGACTTTGGGATCCAGTAGTTGGGAGTGCATAGGCCTCTTCCTCCCTCAGCAAAAAGCTGCTAAGGAGCCTCTGTGCAGCTACCCCCACGTGGAAGCTTCAGCTCCTGGCCCGCAGAGTGTAAGGGGACCAAGAGACCAGTCTGAGGGATAATTGCTCTTGCTTTAACCTGCTTGGATCTGGATTGCGGTCTAGGGTGGAGCTCCTGGGGTGTGTGACCAGCTTGCCAGAGCATGTGAAGGCTTCAGAGAGGGCACCCAACTAATACCTTTGGCAGCTGAGAAAACCCCAGCATTTGGTATGAAGCTCCCCTGTCTGGTGGCAGAGTCCTACTGTGGCAAAAAGCCCAGGGGTCAAGTGACTGAGTGGCTACGTGAGCAGGCAAAGGAAGCAAAATAAACAGGGTACCACAACTTTACACTCCTATTTTGGAGACAAAAAGGATCAAAACATGGAACAGGAGGAAGACAGTGAAGTCAGAACTCCTGCACCAAAAGCTTCAAAGGAAAATATGAGCTGGTTACAGGCCATAGAGGACCTTAAGAAGCAAATAAGAGAAGTGGAGGAAAAATTGGGAAGAGAAATGAGAACTATGCAAGAAAATTATGAAATGAGAGTCAATAGCCTGACTGAAGAAAATAATACCTTAAAAAATAGACTAACTCAAATGGCAAAAGAGACTCAAAAAGGCAATGAGGAGAAGAATGCCTTATAAAAAGTCGAATTTGCCAGATGGAAAAAGAATCTCAAAAGTTCACTGAGGAGAATCATTCCTTCAGATTGGAGCAAATGGAAGCTAGTGACTTTATGAGAAATCAAGATGCTGTTAAACAGATCCAAACAAATGAAAGAATAGAAGGCAATGTGAAATATCTCATGGGAAAAACCACTGACCTGGAAAATAGATTCAGGAGAGACAATTTAAAAATTATTGGACTACCTGAAAGCCATGATCAAAGAAAGAACCTAGAAATCATCCTCCAAGAAATTCTCAAGGAAAACTGCCCTGATGTTTTAGAACCAGAGGGCAAAATAGAGGTTGAAAGAATCCACAGATCACCTCCTGAAAAAGATCCCCAAAAGAAAACTCCTAGCAACATTATAGCCAGGTTCTGAAATTCCCAGATCGAGGAGAGAATATTACAAGCAGCCAGGAAGACACAATTTTAATATTGTGGAAACACAATCAGGATAACCCAGGTTCTGGCAGCTTCTATACTGAGGGATTGAAGGGCTTGGAACATGATATTCCAGAGGTCAAAGGAGCTGGGATTAAAACCAAGAATCACCTACCCAGCAAAACTGAGTATCATGTTTCAGGGGAAAATATGGTCATTCAGTGGAATAGAGGGCTTTCAAGCATTCTTGCTGAAAAAACCAGAGTTGAATAGAAAATTTGACATTCAGATACAAGAAGCAAGAGAAACTTGAGAAAGTAAACAGAGAAAAGAAATCATAAGGAACTTATCAAAGTTGAACTATTTACATTCCTACATGAAAAAACGATAATTGCAACTGATGAAACTTTTCTCAGTATGAAAATAGTTGAAGGATGCTATATGGGCATATGAATACATATGTGAATGTGTGGATATATGTTTACGGGTATATATAGATAGAGGGCACAGGACCAATTTAACAGGAAGGGATGATACTTAAAAGGTGAAATTAAGAGGTGAGAGAGGAATATAATGAGAGGAGATGAGGAGAGACAGAATGGGGTGAACTATCTCATATA
Organism: Petaurus breviceps papuanus; assembly: GCF_028583685.1. Lineage (NCBI taxonomy): Eukaryota > Metazoa > Chordata > Mammalia > Diprotodontia > Petauridae > Petaurus > Petaurus breviceps. The sequence goes on from NW_027187419.1 coordinate 2,047,023, forward strand.
GAAGAGGCAAGAGAAAATGGTTACAATGGAGGGGAAGAACAGGAAGGCAAAAAGGCAAAACCTTATTCTCATTGAATTTGGCTCAGGGAGCAAATGACATACAAACTAAATAGGGTATCTTACCCTACAGGAGAGTAGGGGGGAAGGAGATGAGAGGGGGGATGATGGAAGGGAGGGCAGGCTGGGGGCGGGGAGGGAAGTTGGAAGCATCCACTTTTGAAAAGGGACAGAATCAAAGTAGAGAACAGAACAAGTGGGAGGTAGAGGTGGGATGGGACGGAGGGAAATATAGTCGGTCTTTTACAATATATCTACTATGGTAATGTTTTGCATAGCTACACATGTGCAACCTATACTGAACTGCTTATCTTCCCAGTAAGGGTGGGTGACAAGGGAGGAAGGGAATGAATCTGGAATTCAAAGTTTTAAAATCAAATGTTTAAAAATATATAAATACTATTAATACTATTTTACATATAATTGGGAAATAAGATATACAGGCATTGAGGCATAGAGATCCACCATTCCCTACTGGAAAAGTCGAAGGGGGTATGGGAGAAGATTTGGGAGAGAGCAAATTGGAGGAGGGGATATCCTGTGGGAGTGTTATTTTGGGGTGGTGGGTTGGGGAAAAACAGGAGAAAAAATTGTAACTCAAAATCTGGTGGAAATGAATGATGTAAACCAGAAGTTAATAAAGCATTAAAAAAAAAGATTTTAAAAGTGCTTACTTATAATCTGTCATTTGATACAACAATCCAGTGAGGCAAATGCCAATGTTACCCCCATTTTATAGATGAGACTGAGGTTCAGAGAGATTCTGACTTGCCCAGGATCACACAGATAATAAGTTTTTGATTTAGTATTCGAACCTACTAGGTCTTTCCTTCCTCCAAGTCCAGCATGCTGCCCCTCCACCATGTTGGCTGTCCAACACCTTGCTGAAATTCAGGTATTATGTGCCTACAGCATTTCCCTAGTGAACTATAGCAGTGTAGAAACCCTATTAAAAAAAAGGAAACATCTTGCCTTTAGTAATCCCATGCAAGCTAATAATGAACATCACTTCCTTTTTATGTGCTCTCAAAAACATCCTTTCATTAATCTGTTTTAGAATTTTTCTGGGAATCAGCAACAAACACCCTACCCTATATTTGGAAGGATTTGCCTTCTTCCCCTTTTAGAAAACTGGTAAAATTTTGCCTGTCTATATTTGTGTGGTACCTATGCTCACAGCAGATGTTGAATGAACGAACAAATGAATGAATGAAAAAAAGGCATTTGTTAAGTGCTGACTATGCAAAGTGCTGGAAATACAAGTAGAAAAGCAAGATGGTTCCTGCTCTCTTGGAACTTGTATTCTCATGGGGGAGGCAGCACATATCAATCTGCCTCGGTTTCCTCATCTGTACAATGTACAATGAGATGGATAAGGAAATGGCAAACCACTCCAGTATCTTTGCCAAGAAAGCTCCAAGTGGAGTCATGAAGAATTGGACATGAATGAAGCAACCAAAGAGCTACAACGACAACACGTCCACTGGCTTTCTTTCTAAGGATGATGACTATGGGGCTGAAATGGGAGGAAGACTAGTGATCTGGAAGGGGTTGTGTGCTCCTGGGGCTCTTGGGGTTTCCTTGCAGTCAGTAATATTGGGCAGAAAGTGTTGGTGACATTAAGGTTGGAGACACCCTTCTCCACAGAGACTATTTTCCTCAGTGATGCTGTAAGGGCTACTGGGAGAAGCAGGGCAGGGCATCTTAAGGGGAATTTTCAAGTTCTTGGATTGTGTCCCGGCTGTCTCCATCAGGGTTTAAGGGGCAGGGGTGGTGGTGGTGCTTTATCAAGCTGGCATGTGACTCCTATGAGTAGCTAGGTGGCTCATTGGATAGAACACTGGACCTGGAATCAGGAAGACCTGAATTTAAATCTGGCCTCAGATACTTCCTAGCTGTGTGACCCTGAGCAAGTCACTTAACCCTGTTTGCCTCAATTTCCTCATCTGTAAAATAAGCTGGAGAAGGAAATGGCAAAGAGTGTATCTGCCAAGAAAATCCCAAATGGCATCACGAAGAGTTTGGACAACTGAAAAATAACTGAACAACAACAACAACATACCTCCTCTGGTCTCTCCAGGGTGCCTTGCCACTTCATGCTAACTCTGAATCAAAGAGACTAAGAGAGGCAGAGGAATGGGAGTTTGCTAGTCATAGCACAGGGAAAAAGTATTACTTGTTTGTAGGGCCAATGCAATATTCACAGTGCCAACAGCAACTGTGAATATGCCAGCACAGTGCTCAATTGCAAAATATAACAGACTCTCCATATAGAAGACAGAAGCAAAACAATTATTCAGATACCAGAAAACCAAATCTCAACACCAGGAAACCAAATCCATCATAGCAGTATTGAAGTTAATATACCACAATATAGCAGAGAACTACACTATCCTTTAACCTTCCCATAAACCAACACTCACAAGCCTAGCTGTCTGCCTGGGTGTGTCCTCTCCTCTCTCCATCTCTAACTGCTCTGGCTTCTAGCTTCCTTTGAGATCTGCTCCACCCTTCAGCAAACTCCTCCTATCACAGGTTCCTTGTGATTAAATTCAGCCTATTAGGGGCCAAGGAAGATCTTCAAATCAGGGAAGGTCTTCAAATTCCCTTAGGTTTATTAAGGGGCAGGGAAGATCTTCAAACTCCCATTCCCATTCCACTCTCCTGCTCCCTGGAAGGCAGGTCTTTTGTATATTCTTGATCCAAACACTGGTGGTACAAGGTCTGGTAGACAAGACTAGGGTTTGGCCAGGAGCAGGCAGTACTAGATGTTAATTCTCTGTTAACATTTTTGTTTTATCCTTCCCAGTATTAAAAAAAAATCATAAGCAAAATAATTTGAGCTGAATAGTTCTGCTTTCTCTCTATCATTCTAGGATCTTTTGTTAGCTTCCTGAGTACAGGTATCTAAGCTGTTATATTATGAGAACAACCAGTGTTTAACATGTACCCACCGCAGAGAGGCAAGGCATTATAAGTTTTAAATGCTAGACATGCTTTATTCATTCTGAGTTACACTGATGCACACAATACACTGCATTATTCCAGGGTAGATTACTGAGCTAATCACTAGGAAAGGAAAAATCCCTTCCCAGGTTTCCATGCCATGCAATGGGAACCATCCAAATCCCTCCAAAGTTATTAAGTGGGAATCCCTGGCACTTATATCACCTTTTGATGGTCTTTTCTCAACCCTCATCCTTCTTGACCCCTCTGCAGCCTTTGACAACACTGACCACCCTCCTCTTGGTATTCTCTTGTCTCTTGGTTTTTGTGACAGTCCTCTACTGGTTCTACCCCTTTCTGTGTGACCATGCCTTCTCAGTCTCCTTTTCTGGATCTTTATCTAGGTTATACCTTCTAACCATGGGTGTTTCCCCTTTGCTTTGGATCCTCTTCTTTTTTATTTTTATTATATACTATTTCACTTGATGATCTCATCGGTTCCCATGGTTGATTGAATTATCATTACCATTCAAATTATTCTTAGATCTATTTAAACAGCCCTAACCTCTCTCCTGACCTCCAATTTACCATCTCGACCTGCCTTTTAGATATCTCAAACTAGACATCCCATAGACACTGCCAACTCATGTCTAAAACTGAGTTCATTATCTTCCCCTCACCCCAACATCCCCCCTTTTTATAGGTTTTCTCTAACTGTTAAGGGAACCATCTTCCTTCTACTCACCCACACTTGAAAACCCAAGTGTCATCCACAATCTCTCTCTCCCCCAAATCCAATCTCTTGTCAGGTCCTGTTGTTTCTTCTTTTGTAATCTGTCTTGTATAAGCCTCCTTCTCACCCTGACACTGCCATCATCCTGGTATAGACCCTCATCTCTTTGAGAGAAATGATTACTTCTCTCTTATATTAATAACCAATTATTGAATTAGGACTAATTTTTTCCTCCCAGCCAACCTTAGAAGGGCAGGGCTGATGATAACATGAAATATTGGGTGAGATGCACCTACCTGGGAAAAACTCAGATCTGATCAAAAGGTAAAGAAATTCTAGTCTAGGTGAAATGGTAAATTCTGGCCCATCGTGTTCTAATCAGATAGGTTTGCATGAGGTGGACCCCCTTTGTCTAGATTGAACTAGGCAGGGGGGGAGTCTGAGTCATCAGAATTCTGTCCTTTTGGCCATCATTAAAATAGATTCACCTTTGTAATGGGAATGGGAATTTGAAGATCTTCCCTTCCCCTAAATAGACCTAGGTGGGAGTCTAAAGACCTCCCTTGCTTTGAAAGCAAACTCTGTCCCATGTGGTCACATGCAGCCTGTGGTAGGAGGAGTTTGCCGAAGGGAAGCAGAGCCCACAAGAAGCTGGGAGTCAGAGCTAGCTAGACAGTGGGGGAGAAAGGAGGACCTCAGGCAAGAAGTCAGATTAGCTTGTGAGTAGATATTGATCTTGTATTGGTTTGTGGGAAGGCTGAAGCATGCAGCATTATTATGGCTTCTGAATATCTTTGGTACTATGATGGAATCAGCTTACTGGTTTTGGGATTGGCTTTTCTGTTGTCTAAATAAATGCTTCAGTTCTGTCCTCTATCTGGAGAGTTTGGTATATTTTGCAATTGAACGTCATATGATACTTATAGCCATGGTCTTTATCATGATCATGAGTGCTGTAAATATTGCATTGGCACTACAACCTCTTATAATATTCAGTATTCTCATTAATTATTAACCATTCAGAGTTGATTGCCCTCCCAAATACCCACTCTTCCAAGGGTATATAAGCACCAAGAAGCTACCATGATCGGTCTTTGATTTATGAGAGACAGCCAAATGACTAATCCTTTTATTAATTACTCACTAGCCATAATTAATAAAATGATAAATTACCCAGAAATTATGTCTCTAGCACTTTTTATATGTCACAGCTTCCACACATGGATTATTGCAATAGCCTGACAGATGGTCTACCTACCTCAAGTGTGTCCTCACTACTGTCTACCCTTCACTCTGTTATCAGAGATCTTCCCCCCCCCCCCCATCCCATACCTACCACTGAAGTTTCAGTGGCTCCCTACTCCCCCAGGGGTCAAATGTAAACTCCTCTATTTGACATTCAAAGTCCTTCATAACCTGGGCTTTTCCCCCTTTCCAGTCTTCTTACACCCTTTTTTTCTTCACGTGCTCTAAGATACAGTGACATTGGCCATCTTGCTGGCCCTTGCCAGCATTTTTTTTGATTCTGTACATTTTTTCTGACTGACTCCCAGACATAGAATTCTTTCCCTCTTGATTTCCTTGGTTTCTTTCAAGTCTTAACTAAAATCCTGCTTTCTACAAGTTGTCCTTTCCAATTCCCTTAGTGCTGGTGCCTTCCCTTTGGAATCACCTCCAATTTATACGGTACAGATTTTGTGTGCATGTTGTGTGTCCCATCGGACTATGAGCTCCTGAAGAACAGCGACTAGTTTGCATTTCTTTATATCCCTGGCACTCCTCATAGTACCTGGTACATAGTAGGTGCTTAGTAAACGCTTACTGATGATGGTTCAGAATGGCAAAAAAAGGATAATTCTGTGCTTTTGAAGTTTGGAGGGCTGGAATGGTTCTGAGTAGTCAGGTCTAGATCTGTGGATGTTGATGGTCAGTGGCAAAATCTCAATGGGACCAGTCTATAAAGCTGCCATTAGTCTATAATATAAGGTTGTCATGATATATATTTATATATATATATACACACATATTAAATACATATAACATTATGTTATTATAATATAAAGTTAGTTGTATATAGGATCCCTAGAAATTAGAGGCTGATCACGTGATTTCATTTTTGCTTAGGCTGAGGCTAGTATAGACTAGTATAGACATTTACCATTGCTGGGACAGATCTTGATGGGCACTCACTATAACACCAGGTCACAGTTTCATGGTCAAAATTGGTTAACTGGGCCCAGCATGGTCTGACTTTCTGGTCAGTTCAGTCGATCTGATTAGGGATTATGTAATCAATATCCAAGGACCCTTGCGCCAAAATGCTAAAATATCGATAACATTCCCACAGGTGGCTATCATTTATTTTGCAAACAATTTACAGCAAAACTGGTTGTTTTATATTCAGAAAACAAATAGCTTCACACATATCAAGCTGTCCTAAATAACAACTTGTTAGCATATTGGCATCTTGCCTAAAATCTCAAAATGTTGTGGGGGGTAAGGGGAACAGTGTAAGTGCTAGGTAGTAATGGATAGAGAACTAGGCATGGAGTCAGAAAGACCTGAGTTCAAATGTGGCCTCAGATGCTTCACTTGGACTCTGGGGTCAAAGTCAACTCATCTGTAAAATGGAGATAATAATTATGCCTACTCCTCCTGGATGGTTGTCAGAAGCAAATGAGAAAATATTTGTAAAACAATTAGCACCATCATCAAGCACCCAGAAAGTCCTTAATAAATGTTTCTTTTTACCTTTTAATTTCAAATTCAAGACAGTGTCACTCATGTCAAGAATGTTCCTTGGGGCAGCTAGGTGGCACAGTGAATAGAGCACCAGCCCTGGAGTCAGGAGGACCTGAGTTCAAATCCAGTCTCAGACACTTAACACTTACTAGCTGTGTGACCTTGACTTAAACCCAATTGCCCTGCCCTCCCCCATTCAAAAAGACAAAAAAAAAAAAAGAATGCTTCTTAAATGTTTATTATCCATTATAACTGTACTATCAACTCCAGGAGGTCTCCCTAGCCATTTTAGGATTGTTATTTTGCCCAAACATGACTGAAAAGGCCCTTTTTGTTTTCTTGATTAGGGTTGAGATTGCAGGTAAGTGTACATTGACTGAAGTCCAGCAAGCCTCTTATTGTTCAGTCATGTCTGACTCTTTTCAATCCCATGGAGCGTACTATCCATAGGACTTCCTTGGCAAGGATACTGGAGTGGTTTGACATTTTCTTCTCTAGTGGAGTAAGACAAATAGAGGTTAAGTGACTTGCCCAGGGTCACACATATAGTAAGTGTCTAAGACCAGATTTGAACACAGATCTTCCTGACTCCAGGCCCAGCACTCTATACAGTGAGCCATCTAGCTGTTTCTTAGTAAGCCAGTTGCCCTAAATGTGCCTTGATGATAATGAACTCACAAGCAATAATAACGTTCTTCTTTAAGGAAAGAATAGTCCAAAGATAGGCATGGGGCCTTGCAGAAGTTTTTAAGAGTGTGGACTATGATGTGAGAGGTACAGAAGCTCTGCTCTGAATCCTGACTCACTCTTGTGGCCTTCCTGAACCTAAATTTCCTCATCTGTGAAATGGGGTCAACAATGCCAGTAGCACATAACTCACAGTGTTTTTTGTTTGTTGAGTTTGATATCGAATCATTTTTTTCAGGAATAATCTGACTCTCCATGACCCCATTTGGGGTTTCTTGGCAAAGATACTGGAGTGATTTGCTGTTTCCTTCTCCAACCCATCTTACAGATGAAGAAACTAAGGCAGAGAGGGTTAAGTGACTTGCCCAGGGTCACACAGCTAGTAAATGTCTGAGGCTGGATTTGAACTCAGGAAGATAGTCTTCCTGACTCCAGGCCTGGCACTTTATCCACGGAGCCACCTAACTGCCCTCACAGTGTAACAGTGAGGATCAAAGGAGATCATCTTTAGGAAGCATTTTATTAACCCTAAAGAGCTCTACAAACATCAGCTGTTATTCTTTCTCCCCTCAGTCAGCTGCGTAATGCTGGAGAATAGTGGTGAGGGATGTCAAGCTTACTCCTGCCTAATGGTGCTAATTTCTTCCATTCATCCGTGAAACAGCTGGAGCTGGCCCTGGGCTGGAGTGGCCTTAGGGAAGGAAGGAAAGAATGAGGGAGGACCTAGACCTGAGTCCAGTGGTTCCAAGATGCTCTGGGCACTCTGGCCCTAGGCCAAGTGAGGGGGCTGGATGGATCCCAGGAACAGGAATGATCAGAAGTAAAGGAGGACAGACAGGAGCCACTGAGGCCAAGGGAAGTCAATAATATCAATAGTGGACATTTCTGTAGTGCCTTAACTTTCACAGAGAACACGGACTGTTCATACTTTATCTCATTTGATTCTCAGAAAAGCCCCAGTGAGGTGGGCACTCTGCATATTATTATCACTATTTTCCAAATGGGGAAATTGAAGCTAAGAGGCTTAATGATAGTTAGAAAGCTAATAGAATAGTATCAGAGGTGGGATTCCAATCAGCATCTTTCTTGATTCCATTGGACTCTTTCCCATATACCACATATAGTTTTCAGGGATTACTAAGCAATACTAAGCATGTGAGATATGGGATAGGGCAAAATGACTGAAACAACCCCAAAAGGCGAAGGGCACAGGCCAAAGGAAGGTACATGGGGTGTCCAGAGGCCCTAGAGTCTAAGTTGAGTGGAGTAGTCTTTTGGTAGAGAAGTTGGGGGGAGGATGGGGTTCAGCCATGGTACATTCACTGACCACAAGGTAGTATATCTCATAGCAGGATGCACGTAGGGCAGCCCCAGACACAGAGAAGTGATGGAGATTGGGGGAGGGGAGAGCAGGGAATGGGATGGTGTACTAAGGTGGCTGCTAGAGAATTTAGAATTGTTTACAGTACTTTGAGACAACATGGTTAACCTCAGAATCAAAAAGACCTGGATTCAGATCCCACCAAGGAAGGAAGGGAGGGAAGGAGGGTGAGAAGAAGAAGGAAAACAAGCATTTATTAATCACCCACTATGTTCCAGGCACTGTGCTAAGTATTTTACAAATGTTATTTATCATCTGATCTCAAGGAACCCAAAAGGTCATATAATCCACTCCCTCACTTTATACATGAGAGGAACTTAGACCCAGAAAGGGATTTATATCCAAGGTCATGCAAGCTCTAAGCAGCAGGAATAGGATATGAAAAATCCAGATTTTCTGACTACAAATCCATTTTTCTTTCCACTGCAGCATGTTTTTTTCCATTTTTCTTTCCTCTTTGAGTTTAGGACCACCTAAGATTAAATTGATTTTTTATACATACTTTAAATTACCTTAGTGTTGTGTTACTCCTGAATTCATATATGCACTTTGCGGGGTGAGGGGGCAAGCATTTATTAGGCTCCTACTAAGTTCTGGGGCATTGTGCTAAGTGCCTTACAAATATTATCTCATAGAGAAATGACTAGAGCCTGGACCTTTGCTTTCACAGGCATAGGGAACCTCCCAATGAGAAAACTTTTTCTACCAATATAACTTCTCTGCAACTTGAAGTCTTAAAGAGTTACATAGGGCACTAAGAGATTAAGGGGACAAGTGTTATACAGCCTGTATGCATCAGAGATAAGTCCTGAACTCAAGCCATTCCGGCTTGCAGACTCTTTATTACACCATTCTGCCTCTTACTCTCCTTGGGGTTTGCTAATAAACCCTAGAAAGTGCCCTTTTGTAGCCTGGATTGTGTCAACACAGAGGGAAGAGGGTAAAGTAGGAACTATTTTCTAAGACAGAGCACTTCAAGATAGAGGAAATGACTGAGAGAGGGGGGCAGGTATTTAAAGTCAATGAATGGTTGACCTCTAAATTAAAAAGGCAAACCAGTTCAGGGCCCTGGGCAGCTGGATGTTGAGACTTGGTTCAAGAATAAAGGAAGTACAAATAAGGAGTGGGGGAATTGAGGGATTGGCACAGCAAGTAGTAGTGGCAATGAATGAACCCCACTGACTCCATCTTGTGACTCAATTCTGGAGTTCAGTTCCCTTTCTATTCAGTTATGGGTCTAGTCCAATTTCTACCTCGTGAGAAAAGTTTATTCAATTATGGGAATTGGGAGAAAACCTTATTGCATTGTTTGAACCTAGCTCCGCATGGCTGGGAAGTTAGACCATCTCTACCTGCTGCTTAGAGACCCTTAACTAAGGAGCCGGGTTATGCTAACCAACACTCTGTCAGATCCAAAGATGGATGTAAGGAGTTTTTCTCACAATTATAAATCTCAAGCAACCCATATGTCTTTATCTGAAAACTGGCTTCATACTGGTCAATCAGTTATTGTTTTCATGTTCTTTGACTGTTCACAGACTCTTGGAGGAAGAAGAAACGGCCTTTTCTGATTTCAGGGAATGATACCTGTTGGTTCTCTCCTTCCCAACTTGGAAAGTCCCTAATCTTTCCCCCAATCAGAAATCATATTACTTAATGTTGTATTGTTGCTTTTGAATAAATTGGTCTAATTTGATTGTTTTTAACATATAAAAATCTGTCTCCCCCTGTATTTGGGGTCCAATGGCAAAGCTAAAAAAGGCTACTGGTCCCAATTATTTGGATAATTGCCATGCTTTGCTTAATAAATCGAGAGAGAAGCTTGGAACTTTGTTTCCTGTAATTTCATCTTTCACCACCACAGGACTCATAACCTTGGAAACGAAGGCAGGTCTCATGAGTTACAGTTTGGTGAAGTGGAAAAAGCCCTTGATTTGGCAGGTGGTCCGAGTTCAAATTCCCACTCAGCCACTTACTACCTGCATGATTTTTAGGAAGTCTCCCTCAAGTATCTGGGCCTCAGTATCTTTCTCTGTAATGTGAAGGCATAATTTAGACCTCTAAGATACCTTCCAGTTCTGGGTCTATGTGTTCCATGCTCTGTGTCTTAGTGGTCTAGAACTGTGGAGAGAAAGTAAAGTCTTAAATGCCAGGACCCCAGAGTCCCAGGGCCCTAAGCTCTGCTTAAAACAGCCCTGCAGAAAAATGAGCCCTGGGGAGTTAGAGAGACAGAAAAACAGAGAAGATGATGTATGAGGCTGCTAAAGGTTGGGGGGGGAAAGGGGGAAGATTTTAAATCTCTGAGATGTCCCAAAATGTTTACTTTGTAAATTTGTTCAGCAGAGAGCTCAGTAAACACAAGCCTCCTCAGAATTTGAACAGTATTATCCAGCTAACCTAACCCAGCCTGCCAGTTTTGCTGAGGTCTGAGTAAAACACTGGAAGCAGGCAGGGGAGGGAGGGGAGCAGAAAGGAGCTGCCCCAAATACCAGATTAAGCCTCCTTGTCTAACTGGTAGCTTTCGGGAAGACCACTGACTTGCTGAGGGTAGGCCTGCTCTAGCACTTAAGGTGTGATGATCAAGGTGAGTGATGCCCTGGAGGTCCCAGGGCCTTTCATCTTCTCAGCCAATGAGGGTCAGCATCCTTTAACATGCTTCCTCACAACACCAGTCACTCCCCCGATGTGCATCAGCCAAGGGGGTCTTGCCCTATATTAGGCGTGATCTTACTACCATTATTAGACAAATTCTAGTTAGGGCTGTAGGAGAAATGTTGAAAAGACCCTCCTCACCCCCTGCCCAAATGCACTCTAGACTCCGAACAGGATTGTATTCAGTCACTCACTGTTTTAAGTGAGCTGAAGGACACAGCTGCAGCTGCTGTGTCTCATTCTCACCTCTTTGAGGAATCAAAAGACTTAGGTACTAAAGGTAGAAGATTCCAGAGTCCTGGGAAAGCTCTCCTCCCCCTCCTCCCCCCATCTGGTCCAATGGCCAGATATCTTTGATTTAAGTTAAACCAACTATACTCAGACTATAACTCTTTTAGCTGTTTCTTATAACTGTGAATATATATGTATGTATATATACATACATATATATATTTCTCTTCTTTTTCTGTAACTAACCTATGTTTTATGAATAGTCACCTTTCTTTTCTTTGTTTCACACGATGTTACTCTGAGTAATGTTTAGCTTATAAACACTGCCCTAAAAATCTGTCTATAAGGGGACTCATGTTATGTTCAGGGTAGATTGCTGTCGGGTTTGTAATCTGTCCCAGAGGGTTGGAATAAATGGTTACTCGCTTCACTTTTAATTGACTTCTTTCTGCTATTATGCAATCCTGACCTCGAGGCCATATTGGTGAGTGGTGACCCTCTTGGGTCTCTAAAAAATTCCACTACAGGCCAGAGGGCACCTGGATGGCACAGTGCCTAGAGTGAAGGCCTGAAGTTAAGAATTCCTGAATTAAAGTCTTCCCACTGACATTTAGCAGCTTTGTGATGGTGAGAAAGTGTTTTAACCTCTCTCAACATCACTATTCTCACCTGTAAAATGGGACTGGTAGATAGCACATGCCCCCTGACAAGGCTGTTATAAGGATGAAATGAACATACCTAAAATTATGAGCCGGCTGGGTGGTGGAGTAGACAGAGCACTGAGCCTGGAGTGAAGAAGAACTACCCCAGATCTGGTCTCAGATACCTTCAGGCTGTGTGACCCTGCGCAAGTCACTTACCCTCAGTTTGAATTATAAAGGGTAGGGGAGGTAGTAGTGCCTACCTCACAGGATTGTTGTGAGGATCAAAATTTGTAACAAGTACTTAGCACAGTGTCTGTGTTAGGTGCTTGCTAAATCCTTGTTTCCTTCTCACAGTGCCATCTAAGAGCTACCAGTCAGCAGTCAATGTAGCTGTGGAGTCAGAGGGCCTGGGTTCAAGTCCTACCTGTCCCTACCTGTGTGATCTCAAGGAAGTCCTTTAAACTCCTTGGTCCTCAGTCTCCCCATTTGCAAAAGTAAGGTGCTAGTCCTCGGATCTTTTCTATCTCTAGATCTATGTATTATCTTATGCTCCTAAAAATTGGCCTTTCAAATCTCTTCTGACCCAAGATGCTATGAGTCCAGGACCTAGAGTCAGGAGTTGTTGTTGAGTCAGTCATTTCAGTCTTGTCCAAATCATGATGGCCACATTTGGGGTTTTCTTGGCAAAGATACTAGAGTGGTTTAAAATTTTACAGATGAGGAAACTGAGGCAAACAGGGTTAAGTGACTTGCCCAGGGTCACATAGCTAGTAAGTGTCTGAGGCTGGATTTGAAGTCATAAAGAGGAGTCTTCCTGATACCAAGCCAAGTGCTTCATCCACTGTACCACTAAGTTGCCCAGAGTCAGGAGACACAAGGCTAAATCTGACTCTGGCATATACTGCCTGCATGACCTTGGGCTCATCCTTTCACTTCTCAGGTTTTTAAGTTTTCTGAGCTATAAAATGAGATCTTCCACATGGAGGGGACAATAGACTTGTTTCATTGACCAACCAGAGGACAGGAGTGGGAACATTAACTGAAATTAACAAAGGGGAAAATTTAAGCTTCTTGTAAGGGAAAAAAACTTCCTAATAATTAGAACCATCTATAAGGGATAGAATCTCCTGACAGCATCCAAAAGGAGAAGCATGGACATGGTCAGAGCCAGGTAGGTTGAGCTGCAAAGCTACACCAGCCAAATAGCCATGAACTTGTGTAGCTGCTCAGAACAGGAAATAAATTCTGAATGGTCTGGAACAAGGACAGAGATTGTGTGTAATAAGTTTGTGGAATGGGATGCTTCATGTAGTGGTGGATTCTTCCCTAATAGAAGTGTCCAAGTAGAGACTGAAGATCCATTTGTTGGGTAGGTTGGAGTGGAGATTTTTTAAACTATATGGGTTAGAGTAGATTCCCATTGAATTTCCTTCCCACTTTGAAATTCTGTGATTCCGTAATGGTAAGATCCCGTCTAGTGCTTTGTCCTATGGTTCTCTGAACTTGTGCTCCTAAGGTTTCTGTCCAATAAAAGGAATAACCCAAGAATTAGGACTTTCCATTATGGGATAGGGTGCCTTAGTTCCCTTTCACAAGGACACTTCAGTCAGTCATTGAATCTGACTACAGATATGCTTCAGATATATTGTAGGTTTGGTTCCAGACCGCTGCAATGAAGCAAATATCACAAAAAAGCAAGTAACACAGATTTTTTTGTTTCCCAGTACAAATAAAACAGATCACATTATCCTGCAGTCTATTAAGTATGCAATAGTAGTATGTCTAAAAACATACATATCAATTTAAAAATACATTGTTGCTAAAAATGCTAACCATCACCTGAGGCTTCAGTGAGTCATAATCTTTTTGCTGGTGGAGGGTCTTGCCTCAGTGATGATGACTACTGACTGATCAGGGTGGTGGTTGCTGAAGGTTGGGGTGGCTGTGGCAATTTCTTAAACAAGGTAACAATGAAGTCTGAACATCAAGGGACCGTTCCTTTCACTAGGTCATTTAGAGGCCATTATAGGGTTATTAACTGACCTAATTTCAATATTGTATCTCAGGGAATAGGGGAATGGGGGAAATGCCATTCAGAACACACACAACATTTATTAATTAAGTTCACCATCTTAAAGGGCACGGTTCCTGGTACCCCAAAACAATCACAATAGTAGCATCAAAGATCACTGATCACAGATCACCATAAGAGATATGATCATAATGAAAAAGTTTGAAATATTGCAAGAATTACTAAAATGTGGCACAGACACAATTTTAAGCACATACTGTTGGAAAAATGGTGCCAATAGAGTTGCTTCATGCAGGGTTGCCACAAATCCCCAATTTGTAAAGAGAAAAGCTGAATATCTGAGAAGCACAATAAAAAGAGGTATGCCTGTATCTGTCAAGGCCACTGTGGAGGGAATCAATAAGTCAGATTTTGATAGATGACTGCTAAGATCCCTTCCAACTCTCTGAGCCCATTGGCAGTGTAGTACAGTGGAAAGAGACCTGGTTTCGGAGTCAGAAGATCTAGGTTTACCATCCAGTACTGTCATCTAGTAACTATGTGATGATCTTGGGGCACGTCACTTCACTTAGCCCCAATTTCCATCTTATAAAATAAGGATAGGAATATTTACCCTCCCTTCCTCATAGGGGTATGGTGAGGAAATAGCTGTATAATGTAAGTTCTTACAAAGATCCTATGTCATTGTCTCTGTTATGAAACCTTAAAATGAAATGCTATTTCATTTTTTCAGTGTTTTTTCAGAACACATTATCTTAATATCTCTGTTCCATAATCAGGCACTGAACAGGGCACTTGTTTACTGGCTCATCCTGTAATATGTACCATCCAGATGTCCCTTCTTCTGTTGTGAAGACTCTAGGGTCTAACAGATGCTAGGGTCCTACAGTTTATTGTCTGTGAGCTGGTGTCTACCCTGCTCCCTCTAAATTGTCTTCCAATATAATATAGGTGTGGACTCTCATTATTTGTGTTTCTGTTGTTTCCTCTCTCATGTATGGGATGCAGTAGCTTGGAATATCCTCTCCTGAAAGGCAAGGCAAGGAGTGTATCTTGTAGGTTCTGTGTGGTCCCTGGCCCAGTGAGGGAGCTTAGTAAACCATTTTGCATATGACAGTCCTATTGGTCACAAAGATAATGACATCATAAAGACTCTCTTGTAACTTTACAGTCATGAAATATGGATGACCTTTAGTCATGCCCCCTGCCCTAGTCTAAGCATAAAAACCTTCTCTCCCCTGGGGAAATTCCTTCCTTCATTTGCTGTAAAGTGTGTCATTTGACTCCTGCTGAAATGCATGTTTTTGGAGTGGAAAATTGGAAGCACATGATTTATTCCCAAAGAAAACCTTTAATTCAGCAGCCGAGAAATTACTTTGCTACTGGTCCAAGGGGCTTACCAGTTACCATCAGGATGTGGTTAGGTATGGATTCTGACCCTGGGATGTCACAAAATGGTATCATCGTCTTCTTGAGCCAAAAGAGCCTTTGCTAGAGGTGATTTCCATTCCTCTGCCCCCGACCCAGTTAGAAAGAACTCATCCTGTTCATCCATTCATGCAAGAAATATTTATTGAGCACATACAATCTTCTAGGCATGGCAGTAGGCAATGGAAAGAAGAAAAAAAGTCATAGTTCAGATCTCATAGGAAGGTGATTTTACTAATGCCTCCAGGCATCCCACTCTGCTGCTTCCTCCCCGACCGAACTCTCACTCTCAGGAAACTGCCTAATGGCTCACCTCCGATGGACAGCCAGTCCTGATGAAATGTGCTAGCTGCCAAATTTATATTCCTAAAACACAGATCTAATCATTTCACTCTCTTCATCAAAAATATTCAGTAGCTCCCTACTGCCTCTGGGATAAAATACCTCACCGGGCATCCACCTAATCTTCTAGCCATTTCATACATCCCTCCTTTATCAGTAAAACTGATCAGCTAGCTGTTCCCCTTAAATGATAGTCCATCTTTGGCCTCTGTAGAAAGGTGCAAATGGCCCCCCATGTTTGAGGGGCTCTATCTTCCTCTCTACCTCTTCAAATTTCTAGCTCCCTTCAAAGCACAGGCTTCCAGGGACTACTTACTATGCAAGGGCCCCTTGCCCTCTTGAAATTACTTTGAATCACTTTCTATGTATTTTATAATTACGTATCTAAATATGCTGTATCTTTTCTCTCCACCCTCTCTCCCCGCCACCCCAGTAGAATATAAGCTCCTTGAAGGAAGTAGTTGATAGGACAGTGGTTAGAATGCTGGGCCTAGATTAAGGAAGACCTGAGTTCAAATTTAACCTCAGACTTTTACTGGCTATATAACCCTAGGCAAGTCACTTAAGCACTGCGTGCCTCAGTTTCCTCAAGAATAAAATGGGGATAGTAATAGCAGCTACCTCCCAGGGTTGTTGTGAGAATCAAATGAGATAATATATATATTTTTAAAGTTCTTAGTACAGTGCCTGGCCCATAGTAGGTGCTATATAAATGCTTATTTATTCCATTCCCCATTTAGTCCATGAACTATTTTGTTTTTGCCTGTGTTTCTTGAGCATCTAGCAGTGCCTGATACATGGTGGGCCCTTACTCAATGTTTCTTGAATTGAATTCTAGGAGAATAGATGCAGAAGCTGTCACTGTGGGTTTAAAACATGCCCTCACTGGGCCAGGGACCATGGAGAACATACACACAATACAATTCTTGCCTTTTAGGAGGAGGCATTATTCCAAGTCAGTGCACAGAACAAATGTGAGCCAGAAGACAGCTATAATGTTAATAATTCTAGTTCACATTGATAAATTACTATAAAGTTACAAAAAGGTAGCAAGGTGGCATAGTGGATAAAATGCCAGGCCTGGAGGCAGGAAGGTTCATTTTCTTGAGTTCAAATCTGGCCTCAGACACTTACTAGCTGTGTGACCCCGGATAAGTCACTTTACCTTGTTTGCCTTAGTTTCCTCATCTGTAAAATGAGCGGAAGAAAAAAATGGCAAACCACTGCAGTATCTTTGCCAAGAAAACCCCAAATAGGGCACAAAGAATCAGCCATGACTGACATGACTGAACCACAAGAGAGTTACAAAATGTGTCTATGTATGCATATAAACATGTTTATATATATATACAGATATTATATAGGTATGTATATATAAACACATATATGTATATATGTGTGTTTACACTTTGTAAACTCGATACTCTTTTTATACTCTACAGTGTACAGATAATACATATATTTTCTGTGTATGTATACATGCATTAGTACATTCACACATGCGTGCATATGTATTCATTATGGGTATGTATATGTTATACATTTCTATAGGTATTATCATTACCTATAGACATGTCCATATGTATGCCTTGTACATCTGTATATCATGTAATGCAATACACATGTTTTATGATATACGCACAGATGCAGGTATCAATGCATATATAATGTGTATCTGTGCATGCATTGTGTATATTGCATGATATATATGTACACATAGTTTATGTTGTATGTGAATTACATACATGTGTGTATGCATTATGTATATCACACAATGCTTATATATGCACCTATACATACATCATTATTATATATGTATATGTATTATAGATTATGCATGTGTATGTGCATTTATCTTAAATATATGTGAACATATGTGTGCATTATCTAATTAGATCCTCACAACAACTATACTTGGGTACTTTTATACCCATTGTACAGTTAAGGGAACCAAGACATAAAAACTAATTGATTTGCCTAGGATTGCCTAGGAGATCAGGAACTCAAAGTCATGTGGTTTGACTTATGCTCTTTCTATTCCAATATTAGTGGCAATTATGCCCTCCAGAAACTACAGTGAAATGCAGAAGTAGCAATTGATATTAGATATCACTAACATGATGAGAGTCCCATGTGCTCAGAAGCTCATAGTATTTTTCCATTTTGTCTTTTGGCTGAGTACAGATGATAGGATCATATATTTAGAACTGGAAGTGGGAAGGCAGAATGCTGTGGTGAAGAGTGCTGGATTGGTTTGGATTCCTTATTCTACATTTTCATACCAGTGTGACCTAGAGGAGTCGCTACTTGTCTCTGGGCCCCAGTTTTAGAGTTGTAGCAGGCAAATTCCGACATCTCTTTTAGCTCTACATATCTGATCCTCGATCGATTCCCAGTTCTGCTACTTACTCAATCTTTGTGATCTTGGGGGAAGTCCCTCTCTCTTGGCTTCAGCTTCCTCATCTGTAAAATAAGATGGTTTGACTAAGTGACTTTTTTTTTTGCTTTTTTTTGGGAGGCCAATTGAGGTTAAGTGACTTGCCCAAGGTCACAAGGCTAGTTTTTGTGTTAAGTGTCTGAGGCCAGATTTGAACTCAGGTCCTCCTGACTCCAGGGCCAGTGCTCTATTCACTGCACCACCTAGCCGCTCCAATTAAATGACTTTTGATGTCTTTTCCAGTTCTAATTCTATTATCATATTTTGAGATTACCTAATACAACCCACTTATTTAACAAATGAATAAATTATGACTTATCAGCAATAGAGGCATCATTTGAACCCAGATCCAAATGAGTTAAAATCCAGGGTTTTTGCCTTTGAAAATATTTTCTATTGATGTTGCTTAGAACTTGGTCTTGAAAAATAGTCTTTACCACGATTTTGCTTCACTACATCCTCTTTACTCCAGTCAAATTGTGCTGCTCTTAACACCCTGAACAGTCCCTTAGCTTTCCCATTTGTATCTCTCAGTTCAATCTGTTTCCTTTGTCTACCTGGAATGTCCTACCTCCCCCTTTATCTATCTGAAGTGCTCCACCCTCCACCTTTGCCTTTTGAATTCTTCATCTTTAAAGTCCATATCAAATGCCACCCATTTGTTATTTATCCATTATTTATTATTATCTATCTATTACACCTTCTCCAATCTCTCTTCTTTGACTGACTGAATGCAAACTATAGGCCAGTGAGCTTGACTTCAATTCCTAAGGAAAGTCTCCAATGGACTGATTATTAAAGAGATATCTGGTGGACATCTAGAGAAGAAAGAGTCAGCATGAGTATATCAAGGTCATGCCAGAGTAACTTTCTTTCTTTCTTCCTTCCTTCCTTCCTTCCTTCCTTCCTTCCTTCCTTCCTTCCTTCCTTCCTTCCTTCCTCCCTTTCTCTCTCTCTCTCTCTCTCTCTCTCTCTCTCTCTCTCTCTCTCTCTCTCTCTCTCTCTCTCTCTTTCTCAGAACTATTAAACAAATAGAGGAACAGAATGCTGTGGATAAAATTGATCTAGGTTTTAGCAAAGCTTTTGATAAATATCTCATGCTATTCTTGCTGAGATGATGAAATGATATGGTCTAAATGATGATACAATAAGATAGATTTGGAATTGGTTGTACAGATGGACTCATAGAGTGGTTGTTATTGGATCAATATCAATCTGGCATGAGGTCTCCAGGGGAGTGCCCCAGAGATCTGTGCTTGACCCAGTAGAGTTTAACATTTTTATCATTGACTTGGATAAAGGCATAGATGGTATGCTCATAAAATTTATGGTTAACATAAAACTGGGAAGGACTACTAATACAGCATATGATAGAGTCAGTATCCAAAATGATCTTGACCAGCTATGGCATTGGGCTGAATTCAATAAGCTGAAATCAAATAGAGATGAACATGGAGGCTTGAGTTTAGATACAAAAAAATCAACTTCTTTTGAATGAGGCATGAATAGACAACAATTGGTTTTGAAAAACTCCTAGGGGTTTTGATGGGCTATAAGCTCCATGTAAAGCAACAATGTCCTCTGTTAGTTAATTTTGGGCAGTTACTTCCAGTGTACAGGTCATTCTCCTTTGCAGAGAAAACAGAAGCAAATTGAATTGAATAGCTCTGTCTTCTCTCTATGGTCAGTTATCATTATCTCATCCACCCTCAAGCAACATTCCTCTCCATTTGTTCACCCTCCTTTTTTCTAGTATTAAAAAAACAACAACAACAAACGTTTTGTTGTCCTTTGCTTTCCTTGCCAGCCCTCAGATCATTCTTATTTTTAGCATTTCTGACACTATTTTTACAGGACTGTGCTCCACTCCTATTTATCTTCTGTTGGTGAGTTCTTTATGCAGCCACATCACTCTTTTCAGAAAAAAACCCCCATATTTCCTATTGGTTTCCAATGGTTTTCCTCTGGGTCTTCATAATTTCACACTTGAGTATCTCCCATCCTTCTAGTCTCACATCTCCTGAAGCATTTTAGCCCATAGCCCATAGGAGCCCTATCTATCTTTCATTTGAACCTTTGAAATCTCCTTTGCCAAAATCTAAGGTTCATGTAAGACTATGCCCAGACTGCTTTTCCTCTATCACAGACTCAAGGGGAAGTAGTTATTTCCCTCAAAAGCTTCCACTATTTCCACTCCAGCAACTAATCACTCCCTGTTAATGAGAATCACATGAAAAATTGAATTTCTTCTTGTTTCCTTCACTTTTTTGAAGTATGAAATTATCCCTATGACAAGTCAGGAAGTTATTGACTATTCTTCTTTGAGAGAAGAGGGAGAGAGGGGGAGAGAAACAGAGAGACAGAGACAGAGAGAGACAGAGACAGAGAGACAGAAAGCACCAGCAGATTTCTAGATAATTGAAGGCCCCCCCCCAATCCCCTATCACTACTATATTCTACTTCTATGTCAGACTTGAAGCATCTTCCTTCTCTTTTTTCCACTGTCCAGGTGGTTTATAGTGTACTCCAGTCACAAAAGCATTTATTTGTTCCTCCTTCACCCTCTTAATGGAAAATACTTTCCATCACTCATCTCTGCTCTGGTTCCTAGATTTCCTCACATGAGTATAACATCTTAGTGGAATATTACCCCTACTCTAGAGATAAAAGTCTTGATTTTGTTGTTGTTTTTGAATAAGGTATGCTCATGTAGGTCCATACTCTAGGTTTCATCCCACCAAATCTCAGTAACACCTATGAAATCAAATTTGTTCCCTTTTTAGGACCTCTGTTTCCTCTTGCTTGTTGCCTAAACTTTGGTCCCTTGTGTACAGACACTTGAGGCATGAATTTTACTACTGGCTCCTTCCTTGGATTTTGTCACTTGTGAATCTCTAGATATTTCAAAACTTTGTTTTTGTCTACTCTAGTATATAACTTAGGGGTATATACACAAACCATCTTTTCCCTTATCCATCCTTGTTAGTTTAAAACCCTTTTGATAAGATTTGTGGAACCCCTAGCAAACACACACTTACCAGCCTTTGTTACATGTACTTCATCTCTGGCCAGGAATCTGTCAACCCCATATTGTAAGCTATAGTCAAGAATTCCAAATCCTTTTCTCAAACAGCACCTTATTAGCTAGCTGTTAACTTCCTGAAAAATTATTTTTTTCTTTTCTGCACCTTTTACCCTTATCTTAGTGGGCTATGGTCAGGAAAACACATCAGATATCCCTATAATCAGTCTATTGCTCAAGACATAGTAATCATTCACAATATTTTAAAAACCCCTTCTGGACATGTCAGTTTTGCCTACTTGAGTCACCAAAAGGCAGCAGTTGTCACTCATTTTGACAAATTTTGGAAGGTTTGCTTTTGTGTCTGGACAAGCAACTTCCCAGATACATAAGAAGTTTTCCTCCTCAGCACTCAGCTCTCTCCTCTTCAAAGAGAATCTCAAATCTGATTTTAAGTTTTAATTGTACAGCTCTCCCTCTCTTCCCCTTTCTCTTTCCCTTCTGTCTCTCACTCTTCTATTCTCCCTCATCCTCACAAAGGTCAATCTTCCCTCCTCACCTTCACCCCTTTTCTCCCAGGTAAATCTCATTACTATTTACTTCTTTCTAACATCCAGGAGTGTGGAAAACTACTCTTCGAGTCCCTTTACCTTTTCCTCCAAGAACATGATCAGCCTACACCTGGAACACTGTCACTCATCACTAGCAGAAATAAAAACTTCACACACTTGATACAAATCATTACACGATTTCTCCTGCCCTCCAGAGTGGTTGAAATTTTCAACCTTGTTTTTTAAGACTACTTGTGGGTGTTTACATGTCAAGTCTAAGCAACTAGTTAAAACTTTTTACAGACAACCCAACTCAGATTCTTTACTTTTTTAATTGACCGCACTGCCACAGTTCTATCCACTCCCATCAGCCTTGCATCATTCTCCAGTCTGCTTCCCCCATTTCTCCCCAACTACTACTCATCGATTTACTTAATCCTCTCATTTCCCCATTTGCCTTTTCTTGCATACCTTACCTTGTCTTGCCAACTACTTTCTCCTTTTCTCTTCCAGAGTCTATCACTTCAGCAGCACTTCCCTAATCCTCTTTGATCCTACTTCATCCTTTTATAGACTCCTCAATTGTTCTTGATACTGTTTCTCTTGGGTAGCTAATGGACAGAGCACTGGACCTGAAGTCAGACTCATCCTCCTGGGTTCAAATCCAGCCTCAGACACTTACTAGTTGTGTGACCTTGGACAAGTCTCTTAACCCTCTTTACCTCAGTTCCTCATGTGTAGAAAGAGCTAGAGAAGGAAATGGCAAATCACTCCAGTCTCTGTTAAGAAAACACCAAAAAGAAGCATGAAGACTCAAACACTACTCAAAACTCAAACAAGAAAAATTGTTTCTTTGAAAACTTGATATAACTTGGATGAGTACCTGGACCTGGAAATTATTCTTCACATCTTCCCTATTTTCCCTAGTTTTCTTCAAATTTTGCAAAATTTCTTCTCACCAAATACAACCTCTGATGTATTCCATTGGTCCAAGCCCCTCCAAGTTACCCATACAATTTTCTTCTTGGTTTGCTAAAGTTCATTCCTTTCTTTCACTTCTCCCACAAAATCCTCTCAGTAAAAACAATGTGCCTGCCCTTCAGTCCTTTTGTGGTGCCTGGAATGCTCCTCACCTCTACTTCTTGGAATCCCGGATTTCCTTCTTGACTCAACCTGTATCACCTTCTGAAGGAGGTCTCTCCCAGTTCCACTAGATGCTGTCATCTTTCCCTCCCTACCTGGCATTATTTGACATATATATATATATATATATATATATATATATATATATATATATATTGAGGTACTTAATAAAGGCTTATTGATTGATTGACTGACTGATTGATTGTTGTGCAATGATCAGTGGGGCTGATATACCCTGTACAATAAATGATCAGTGGGGCTGTTACACCTATCCAGGGATAAGCATTCTACTCTGTCCCTAAAATTCACTAAATTCTTTCAAATGCATTATGTTTAACCATAGTCATTCCTTAACTTCTTCCCTACCCTTGGTGCCGCCCCTACTCTAACTCAGATTGTGTTCTGGCTCTCTTTCCCTGTCTGCCTTTCCCCCATACTCTCCATCACTCATGCATACTGTCCCCCAGCTCCTTCTCTAGGCTGAGCTCCACACAATCCTAATTGCTTCTCTAGATATTTATTTATTTTTATTTATTTTTTAAGTTTTTTTTTTTAAGCAATTGAGGTTAAGTAACTTGCTCAAGGTTACACGGCCAGTTATTTCTGGGTGTGGTGCTAAGTGTCTGAGCCCGAATTCGATCCCCAGGTCATCCCAACACTGGAGCCTCTGCTCTTACTCGCTGAGCCACCTGGCAGCCCCCTAATTGCTTCTCCAATCTGGAAGCTGCTGTACAGTTTCCCATGTCCTTTAGCTCTGAGAATCTCTGAAATAGTCCCAATAAAAGTCTCTTTATAGCCATGGCCAGACTCTGCCCCTCCCCAAAGAGGCGGCCCATTCTGTCAACCCTGTCAGGAAGGTTATGAAAGTGACTGGGGCAGCTACTGCAGCCAGATTCACTGCAATGAAATGCATCTGAACATTTCCAGAGCTGAACAAACCATATGTCTCCATGATTTGATTGTGCCCGGGTCCCAAAGGCACCCCTCAGCTCTATTGAACACCGATGGAGTTATTTAGGATCATAAATAATATTATCAGAGAGTCTCCACTGGGTAAACAGAGGCAGTATATAAATTGTCGGAGTGTGATATTGATTGTTCTTTGCTGACTAATGAATTATTCTGTTTAAGAACCCTCGGAAATGGTGTGCAGCATTCCAAGGCAAGGGGGCCTTTGAAGGATTTCCCTGAAGAGCTGCTTCTGCGTGACTATGCTTGGCCACAGCAGCCTGAGAGGAATGAACAGGTCCTGTTAGCACAACAGGTGAGTCCAGAAAGCAGGGATGGGAGCAAGAGAGTGGTGGCTTCTATAGATGGGGAAAGATGGAGGTCTCACAGTCTGGAAAATCCAACCACTATGACTTACCTTCCAGGTCTGTCTGTTGCCTTTGCCTGTATGGATTTCATGAGAAGGGGAAAAAAATAAAACCATATCCAGTGCTTAACATAGCACCTGACATATAAAAAGTACTTAACAATTGTTTGTTGGTGGATGCATGGATGGATTCAGTAATAATTTATCAAGTTTCTCCTATGTGCAAAACACTGCAATGAGTATTGGAGGCAATGCAAAGTTTAAACATAGTTTCTAACCTCAAGGAACTTCTAGTCAACTTGGGGTACAGTAGCAGCAGGGAATAAAAACCGCAGATAGCTTTAAGGCACACAGGGCTGCCACAGATCTGAGATCTTTGTAACTTGTTTGTGCTCTGGTCCTGGACACTTGGAGAATTAAAGCAAACTGAGCCATGGGGGTGCATGGCAGGGCTACAGTGACCTGTTGAGCTCACTCAACTTAGAAAAAATACATACCTTGAATCCCTTATCAATGCATCAGGCTAATTCAATGCCAGGCTGGTTCTTCTGGAAGTTATAATAACAACTGTCAGCATAAAATGTTAGCATTTATGTGGTTGGCACTCTAAGGTTTGCAAAACACTTTATGCATATGGGGAATGACCCCAGGGAGCCCGGTACTTGGAGTAATAGACATAGTATGCTCTGCCTATTGGCACCCCTAGTGACTTGTTTTTGGAAATACATGCTGATGCATAATGGAGTAGCCTTGGCCTTCATTTAGAGTCTACCCAGATATTTGATGACTATTTCCTCTTGACTTATTGGATGGTCACCAGAAAAAAAAAAAACCCTTTTAATTGGCTGCTATTCCAGAACTTAATGTGCATACAAAAGACAGAGAGGGAGGAAAGCTTTCTTCTCCCTGGAAGCTTTTGAGTGTGAAGGAAGGAATGTTTTAAGCCTCTGGGTAGGAGAACCTGTCCTTCACCTTATTTTTATAAAGAGAGGAAGGGAAAAGAATAAGCTTTTATCTAATTCCTACTATGTGCTACACACTGTACTAAATTCTTTACAAATATCACCTCATTTAATCCTCACAACAGCCCGGTGAAGTTGATACTATTATAATCTCTATTTTACAGTTGAGAAAACTAAAGCAAACACAGGTTAAGTGACTTTCACAGGGTCACATAGCTAGTAAGTGCCTGAGGCTGGATTTGAACTTGTGTCTTCCTGATTCTATAAGGCCTTGAACACGGGAACTTTATTTTTCTTCTGTCTCTATCAAGCTTATTTTTTCCTGATTGAAGGTGAATGAGTATTGGAGATAGAAAGACCTTATAAGCTTCAGTAAGTTGGAAGAGAACTGGAGATCTGATGATGGGCAGTCTTCTATATCTGTAACATCAGAGCCAGTTGAGAGGTCAACCCAGAATAATGACCTGCTTGACCCCATCTAACAATTATTTGATCCATCAAAGTGTCCTGTAGGCAAGGGAACAACTCACCCATTGGCAATGTTGCTCCCAGAAGCAAGCTTGGTGGGAAGAATGCTTTGCTCCTATCATTTTAAGTTTGAACCTATTTTCCACACTGGCTAAGGTGAAGTGTTTTTGTACTTTGGTTCTTACTGTATCCATTAAATATCACCTTATTAAAGCTAGTTGATGTTAATTGGTTATCAATATGTTGAAAAGATATCAATTGGTCAATATATTATTGGAACACTAATCACTGGATAGATGATATTGAAGAAGGGTAGTTAGCTGGTTGATTTGGGGAGAACACACTAGATGGGGGCTAATGAACTATAGCATTAGAAGGAGAAGTCCAGCCTTTTAGAGTTACCCCCTAAAACCCTGAGGGAAGATAGTTTTGTTTGCATGACCCAAATTGCTAATACCAGTATGGGTTGGGAGAGTAGCTCTAGAGCCTATACATACATACACACATACATATATTTATACACACATACATGATACTACATATATTCTCTCATTTGATCCTTTCTACAATCATATGAGATGAATGTTATTATTACCATTCCAATTTTATAGCTGAGAAAACTGAGGCTTAGAAAAGTCTGAGGCAAAGTTTGAACCCTGATATTCTTGTCTCCAACTGCAACGTTTTGTTAAGAGGGAAGCCTGTGGAGCAAATGGTGCAGGGCACTTACAGCTGAGAATTCAGCACATCCTTCCTGAGTCTGTCTCCATCCCTGTGAGAAAAGCCAGGAACAATGGGCCAAGTCCCTCAGGATGCAGCATCTAACAAGGTTAGAGGTGGTCCTTGATTTTATTGGGAAGCCCCAGGGATTAGTGCCAGGTTGGCAGCCTGGGAGATGGAAGTCCCTTGCCAACCAAATGGGCATAGCTCAGGAAAACTGTTGTAGCTACTGCCCCAACATCAGTTCACAAAGCCACCTTAGCCCCTTGTCTGTTCATTCCTATATCTCCAGCCAGCACCTGCAAGACAAGGGACTCCTAGCAACTGGAAGCTGAATAGATAATGCTTGGTCTCTTCCCTTTGGCTTCTCAAAGAGCACCTGAGAAGAAGAATCACTTTCCAGTATCAGTGGTACTATATGATTGAGTCCTTAGCAGTAGAGGGCAACATTAGGTCACGCAGATGTGAAGTAACTCAAGCCACCCAGAAGGAAGGAGGAAGTAGTCTGAGGAGAGAGGGTGCACGTGGTGGTTATAATAAGGATGTGACACATCTCCAGTCTCCAGACCTTATGACATATGCAGCATAATATTTGCACCAGCCACCCAGACTAGTATCCAGAAAGCTACAGCAGGCAAAGGCAGATATTTAGGAACTGACTAGTGAAACCGGAAACAATTATTGGCATTTCAGCAAAACAAAACAGCAACAGAAGCAGCAAAGGCAGCAACCGGCTGAGAAATAAAATGCCTAGCCCTAAATCTTTGGCTTTTGTTTTTGAATTCAGTCTCCAAGTTAATTCAGAACAAAAGACAGTTACTTAAATCTGGATATTTTATCTTAATGTGGGCAATTCCCATAATATCACACATTAAGATGTCTGATTTGAGCTGTCACCAAACAGGCGGTGGTAATGTCATTTCAGATCTGTTTTATCACTGCACACACATGGGCTTCGATTCTGTTTGTGGCACATAAGAGCCCATCATTAAATTGATCTCAGAGTTGAAGCAGAGAAAATGAACCAGTCAGACCCTAACCCTTCCATAAGGTAACGGCCAGTGGTAGGGGAGCAACAGGGGAGTGGAGTTTCCTACTCACACAAACAACACATGTAGCGTTATGTGTCACCAGCCACAGGAGGTTCTGGAGAGGAACAAATGGCCCATTGCATTTCAAAAGCCCCAAAGAGGCTGACCGAGGGGCTTTGTGTGGAAACCAGTCAACTGTTATTAGGAAGGTAAATTGCAAGGCTGGCAGTTTTCAGCTCTCCTCAGCCCTCTCCCCCTCGTTATCACAGCCAAATTAGCGATGTACGGTGTGGTTGTTTGTTTGGGATGGATTCTGCTGCCGTGGCACTGCTGTCCACCAAGAGATGCTGGGAGGCTGCCAAGTGATTAAGCTTTGTGGCTAGCCTGCTCCTAGAATGGATTTCTTCTGGAATATTAAAAGTTTTACAGCCTAAAGTGTTGCACTTTGACTCCTGGTAATTAATACTGATTTTGCCATAATATCTTATTTTTTATGAGCTGCCAAAAATATCACTGCAGCTTATGAAATAAACTATAATATCTTGCTTTACACAATCTTATTTGTGTCATTATCTGGCCCCTGGAGCAGCTAATTTAGCCCATATGATACAGAACAATATTTATTTTTCCACAGATTACCGGAGCAATGGCATTTCCACAGTGTTGCACATGTGATGCACCCCTACCCACAGAGGTCCAACAATCTTGCTTCAGCTATGAAGGGCAAAATGGTCAGACCTAATGATTTGGAGCTACAGGTCAAGGGAGAGGGAGGGTACTGCTCCCCAGAAAAGTTTTTTTTTTTTCCACATGTGATAATGTCAGAATATTCAGCCAAGGAGAGTTGGATATGGAGCCAAAGAGGAAACAGGCATTGGCAGAGATGGGCAGATGAATTGGGAGTAGTTGAAACCATTTAAGTCAAATCAAATAGCTATTGTGTGCAGGGTACTAGGAGAGATACCTAAAAAAAAAATTGTTCGTGATCTTTGCCTTCAAGAAACTTACAATGTGTTTGAGGAGCCAAGGAAGAAATTTTTACCATCTGCAAAATTCTCCCAGAAAGTGAAAATGTTTAAAAATATAAGGATCTGTGATTTATTAGTAACCTTTTGGAGGGTCCACCCCACTTAAGGATCAACAAAAAGGATTCATCAAAAATGAAGCATCAACATCACTGATCCTTGGCTCATACTCATTAGTTAACTTTTCTCTACCTAGCAAACCCGCATTCTCCAGGAGTTTGTA
Organism: Petaurus breviceps papuanus; assembly: GCF_028583685.1. Taxonomy (NCBI): domain Eukaryota; kingdom Metazoa; phylum Chordata; class Mammalia; order Diprotodontia; family Petauridae; genus Petaurus; species Petaurus breviceps. The sequence goes on from NW_027187419.1 coordinate 2,075,795, forward strand.
ACCCACTTGCATCAGCAAAGCCTAAAATACAGGTATACAGGTGGAGCCAAAATATTGGAGAGGCAGGATGCAGTATAGTAAGCCTCACCTACTCACAACTACTCTATATTGATAGAGAAAATGCACTAGAACTAATTCTGATTGGGAAATGTAAGAAAAAGTCACAGTGAGTTATTTTTTCCAGTTCAGGAGTATTAGTATAAGGTCTAACCAAGAACGACCATGGGGCAGAGTATCGCAGTGGAAAGAAGACATTGTACATGAGGGAGATAGGTGGTTCTAGACCCATATGGGGCACTTTAATAGGAACAGGTGCCAATTGGTAGTTTTGTGACCCACTACACATTTTTTAGTCACAGAATCAGGGTGAACTGAGAAGGGCACCTGTGCCTAGGGACTGCATTCCAGAAAAAAGGGCAGTGGCAGGAAGTATAGTGAGAGTGTGGGAAGTAAATTGAGCTGCCAGTAGTAGCAGCAGCAATGTGGCTTAGATCCCAGGAGCAGAATAGAGTCTCAGTTCCAGCTTCTAGCTCAGTCTGAAACCTGCAGAGGAATAACCAGGGTAGGAACTCCAAAACAAAAGGGGGCCTGCAGTTCTGTCACTCTAAACCAGCAGAGTTGCCAGCTGGCTGAGAGGGATTGAGTTAAATAGAAGTCTACCCTTGCACAGACTCAGATCAGTTACTGGCAGAGTTCAGACCAGTGGGGCAGTAATCAGATTTTGCCCTGGAGCTGAATGCTCTGGGAGCACTGAAAGTTTGCAGATCTTCAGCCTGAGCCATCTCTGAGATACTGAAATAATCTGACACTAAATACCTCAAGAAGGCAACAAAACTATCAGCCCAGACCTACTCTCTAGAAGTCTGCAGAGGCTAGTCGTAATATCAAATCCAAAGTCAGGAAGTAGGGTAGAAGGATGAGCAAAGAAAAAAGTTGTTATGATGACACCATAAAAAGCTATTAGGATGACAGTGATGCTCAAGACACAAACCCAGGAGAAGAGAATGACTTCAAAACTTTTACAAGCAAAACTTCAAAGCAAAGCAAAACAAAAGCTTGGAAACAAATTCAACTACAATTCCTAGAAGTTATAAACTAAGAATTTAACAAATTAAAATTGTTTTTTATGAATGAAATGAGAATGCTAGAGAAAGGAATTGGAAAAGAAATGAGAGATATCAAAGAAAGAATTGTAAAGAAAATTAACAGCATAGTATAAGAAGTATAAAGCCTTGAACAAGCAACAAATTCCCTGGAAAGTAGAATGGATTATATAGAAGTCAGTAACTCCCTAAGACAAATATTAAAACAAAGTCAAAAGACTGAAAAAAATAGAAAGAAAAGGCAAGATCTCTCATAGCAAAAACAACTGAGCTGGAAAACAGATCAAAGAGAACAATTTAAGAACGATTGGTCTAACTGAATGCTATGACTGTAAACATAGACTTCATATTTTAAGAAATCTTAAAAGAAAACTGCCCATATCTCTTAGAACCTGAGGGCAAAGTAGAAATAGAAAGAATTCATCAGTCACCTCCTGAAAGAAACCTCAAAGTGAAAACTCCCAGGAACATCGTAGCTACAATTCAGAGCTTCCAGGTAAAAGAAAAAAAATACTGCAAGAAATCAGAAGGAAAGAATTCAAGTACCAAGGAGCCAGAGTCAGGATTACATCATGATACAGCAGCCACCACTATAAAGAAGAAGGGAGCTTAGAATATGATATTCCAGAAGACAAAGGCTTAGAGCCAAGAATCACTTACTCAGTGAAATTGAGTATAATTCTATGAGGGGTGGGGGGAAGGGAAGAACCTTTAATAAAATAAGTACTTCCAAGTCTTCCTGATAAAAAGACAAGAGCTATGTAGAAACTTTTAAGTTCAAACATAGGAGTTAATAGAAACATAAAAAGGTAAATATGAATGAAAACTCATTAAAAACATGTAAGGATAAACTGCTTACATTCAAATATGAGGAGGTGATACATGTATCCCCTCTAAACCTGATCATCATAAGGCTCATAGAAGGAGTCTAATCAGAGACTTGGTAGTGTTTCTATTATATGTTAGTGATCTTAAATGAAGAATGGAAAGTGGGAGAAAAGAAATACACTGGGATGGAAGGGAAAGTAAAGTTAGGGAAAATTATCTCATAATCAAGGTGTGCAAATGCATATCTATACAGGGAGGAGGAGTTAGGGGAAGTGTCTAAGACTTGTACTTAGCTCTCCTGGTCAGAGAAGGAAAGAATACACACACACACACACACACACACACACACACACACACACACCATTTCCTTCAATAAGAAAATAGAAGGGAAAGGTAGGGGTGAAAGAGAGAGAGTAGGTTAAGGAAAGGATTAGTACTAAGTGAAACAAACTCTAACAAAGGATGTACAAAACTATTTATAGCTCTTTCTGAGTTGGCAAAGAATGGGAATCTGAGGGGGGTGCCCATCAATTAGGCAATGGCTGAACAAATTATTCTATATAAATATGATGAAACACACTTAAGTGCTGTAAGAAATGATAAAGAGAATAATTTCAGAGAATCTTAGGAAGACTTGTATGAACTGATGCAAACTGAAGTGAACAAATCCAAGTGAACAATTTATATAATGATGATATGGTGAATACAAACAACTTTGAAAAAATTAGGAATTATGATCAGCATAATGATCAATTCCAGATGACTAGTGATAAAACATATTATCTACCTCCTGATAAGAGAAGTAAAGGACTTAAATTGAGGAATTATATATATGTGTGTGTGTGCCTATATATACATATATGTATGTGTATATAACAGATATTATATACATACATTGTACATTATACACATACATTACATAATATATAATATATACATACATACAATATGTATACACATGCATACACATATATACATGTATATGGTTGGTCAATGCAGACATTTGTTTTGCTTAACTATACATGTTTATGATGGGGATTTTTGTCTTTATTTCATTCTCAGCGGGAAAGGACTTTAAATGAGAGAGAGAGAGAGAGAAGGCAGGCTTTTGATGATTAGAAAAATAAAATACATATATTTTTTAAAATAGACATAGATCATATAACATCACTAGGTGATTCTTCAAAAATATTAAATTAGGTGAAACAACCTTTCAAAGTATAGTTAGTTGTAGGAACAATGCAGATGGTCAAGCAAATAAGTAATAAGGCTGAAACAGACTAAAGCTCAAGTGTGAATAACATTCAGACTCAAGAGCTTGCTTATCTCATTTCCAAACAATGAATTTACATCTCAAATGAATGACCAAATATGTGAAACTTCACAAATGTATGAAGGAGCTCCTTAAGCTACCTTGATGACATTGAACTGATGTAAGTGCTTGAAGTAATGCTGTACTGCTTTTTGTAATAGTGTAGCTATCCTATTGGCCTGTTTCTGGACAGGAATTAGCACCCAGGTGGGCTACTTCATTTCATCTCCCCCACCAAGCCTGCCCCAAGCTTCCCCTTTCATCTTTTCTCCACCTGAATGAACAATGAACACTCCTTTCCCAATGGTGGTGGGCTGCTAATGGGGAGCAAACACTGAAATGCATCCTAAATGTTCCTAGTCTTTGTCATCACTATTGTAGCTGTCTATACCTTTGTGATGTTCAGGTCTTTTCATCTGCTCTGAATCAGAGCTTACTTCCATATGCCGTTTTCCCCAATTAGATGGTGAGCTCCTTGAAAGTAGGTACTGTCTTCTTTGTCTATTTCCTCAGGGCTCCACAGTGAAAGGGATGGCTATGAGAGACATCATGGGGGTAGTTTCAATGAGACTTGGCCATGAATCAGACATAGGGTTTGAAGAAGAGGGAAGAGTCAAGGTAAATCCCAGTGTTGTGAAACTGTATACCTGGAACAATGGTGGTGCCATCAACAGAAATTGGGAGGGATGACTTTTGGGGCAGATGTGAATTCTGATTTGGATGTGTTAAATTTGAGGTTCCTTTGAGATATACAGGTAAAGATGTCCAGCAGACAAATAAAAATGTAGGAGTAGGGTTTATCAGATATTAGGGCTAGATATAAGAATTTGGGAGTTATTTACTTAGGAATAATAACTAAGATCATACAGGTTAATGAGCTCAATAAGAGAAATGGAAAAAAAATAAGAAAAGAGGGCCCGGAAAGGACTCTTGGGTGATACCTACATCTAGTGGGTAGGAGGATGATGAGCTAACAAAAGAGGCCAGAAAGGAATGGTCAGAAATATAGGAAAAGAGAGAAAACCATTATCTTGTTTGTCCATTGTTTCCACTATTAGATTGAGTTTCTTTAGAGTAGGGGCTTTTTTTGCCTGTGTGTGTGTGTGTGTGTGTGTGTGTGTGCGCATGCGTGCGTGCGTGTGTGTGTGTGTGTGTGTGTGTGAGAGAGAGAGAGAGAGAGAGAGAGAGAGAGAGAGAGAGAGACTTGACTTAATACAGTGCCTGGCATGTAGGAGGTACTTAAATGCTTATTGACTGACTGACTGTGGGGCAGTGCCACTTCAGTAGTAGTTTACAAGAAATGATACAAATAGACTTGGTCTGCCTAGATATACCTACCAGAAAACCTACTCTTACCACAACTCTTTGTCTGAGGACATGGTGTTTATTTTGTCCCAACTACTTCACTTTTTACTGTCTTGCCCTGGTGCTGTCTTCTCTTGATCCCTTAATACATTCATGAACTTGACAAGCGTAAAAGAGAGAATAAGTCTCCTCCAGCTGTCAGCTGATTGGCCTACTGGGATCCCGCTTCATTTGTGCTATGTGAATGATCAGAAGAAATATTATTTAATGCCTGTGCTGAGTAGACTCTCTGGACCATTTGGATAGAATGTCTTTGCATCACTCACTTTGGGCTGAGAGATATCTCCTTGACCAGAGAGACTTTTCTCTACTAATCTGCCTACAATTCATTATTTCTGTGCATATTCTAGCTAAATCAGTGACCCTTTCCAGACCACCTTTCATCCCACCCTAGAATGTTACCAGGGAGGGGCAAAGGTGACTCCACAGAGAGACAGGCTCAGTAGGGTAGCTATCAGTTCTGCTGACTAAATTCCAAGTAAGGTAGGCATGGGCCCAGATGTGTTGAGCAGCTCCATTGAAGCCATGAATGGTTCAAAGTTGGATTCTGTGAGCTAATTGATGCATATTGACTGGGCAATTAGCACAGAGGGGGCCCGAGTGAAATACCTCTGGAAGTCACCCAGTAGGGTTCACTAAGAAAAATGAATTAAAATCACATCTCTTTGGAAAAATCATGGGATTATAAGATTGTGGGATATAGAATTGGAAAGGACCTTAGAGACCATTGAGGCTCAGGTTCAGTGACTTGCCCAGGTTTATATAGCTAGTAAGTAGAAGAAGTAGGAAACAAGTCCAAAAGAAATTGCTCTAGCAGTCTCCACAAAGAACTTAATCTAACATCCAAGGTCTTCTGAAGCCTTTGTATAATTTTTAATTCTTCAACATCAATAACTTACATTGTAAATATGAGAAACTATGTGGGGCCTTCCTGAGGATCCGTGCCATTTTTCTCATCATGGCTGATGGGGACTTCAAATACGTTGGTCATCAGATAGTCACCAGTTTTCATTTCCCACAAGAAGGGGGGAAAGTTTGCAGCTTTTATATGTGGATTGCATTTGTCCTCAGCCTCAATGAATATACTTTTAAATGTTATTTATAGATTGCATCTATCATACCTAGTGTCCGGTTTCTTGGCCCCAGGAGAGTGGTTCCTTTAGCAAGTAATAATAATTAATAATAATAACTGACATTTATATATCACTTAAAGCTTGAAAAACACTTTGTGTACATTATTTCATTTGATTTTCATAAAAATTCTATGAGTTAAGTGCTGTTATTATCCCTGCTTCAAGTTTGGAGAAATTAAACAATTTGTTCAGTCATAGTAAATTGTCTAGGAGAGACAGAAGTATTTTATCAGTCTTTTTTTTTTTTTTTGGTGGCAATCAGGGTTGTGACTTGCCCAGGGTCATACAGTGAGGGAAATCAAAGTTTGGAAGGAATTTGAACTCAGGGCTTTGTGATTGGAAGTCTAATCTTCAATCTACTATACAATATCATTTGTTCCCTGCAAAAGGGATTATGGATGGCATAGCCCTCCTCTCCTGAAGAGAAGGCTTGGCTAGAGAGTCCTCGCCTCCCACAGCCTGGCTTGCTCCTGATCCTGCCTTACAAATTCCCAAGGGCCTGTCTCTTATCTCAGTCCTTTGGCCTCATCCACAGGCCACATCCTGAGTCACTCTGCTTTTCTGGCCGTATTTCAGACTGCTCCCATCCAGAAAGTGTGTGCTGCAGTCAAACTGCTCTTCCCACATGCAGCCCCCATGCCTTCATTCACAATTTTCCCTAAGCCGAAAATGTCCCACTCTCCCCCACCCTGTATGTTCCTGTTGAAATCCTTTTTATTCTTCAAGGTCAATTTCAAATGCCTGCCTATGCCCTGTGAAGCTTCCCAGCTCCCCCAAGGATGTGCTGATCTCCCCTTCCTCCGAATTGCAGTAGGATTTTGTTTACGTCTCTCTTTTTGTCTACTATATTCTGTAGATATTTGTGTGCCTCTCTCATCTCCCTACTAACCTGTCAGGGGTAGGGAACCTGCGGCTTTGAGGTCACATGTGGCCCTCTAGGTCCTCAAGTGTAGCCCTTTGACTGAATCCAAAACTGAATCCAAACAAATCCCCAGAATAAAAGGATTTGTTCTGTAAAGCTTGGACTCAGTCAAAAGACCACACCCAAGGACCTGGAAGGCCCCATGTGGCCTCAAGGCCTCAGGTTCCCCACTCCTACTTAGACCCTTTATGGCAAGGACCATCTTACTCATCCCTACAGTATTAGCACAGTGGCATGATTATTTTACATCTTTAATATTTGTTAAACCTAATTAGCTCTGTGTGAAGCATTCACATGTCTACAGAGGCCCCATCCATGGGGAAGGATGCACCTTTGGTCCAGATTCTCCTCTATTTCCCTTGTATCCCTCCTTTTGCTTCCTGGCAGACCCAGGACACACTCAGCTACCACAGTTGGAAATGAATGAATGAAGTAAGGAAGGAAGGGAGGGAGGAAGGGAGGAAAGAAGGAAGGAAGAAAGGAAGGAAGGAAGGAAGGAAGGAAGGAAGGAAGGAAGGAAGGAAGGAAGGAAGGAAGGGAGGGAGGATGGACAGATGAATGGATGGATAGATGGATGGATGAACAAAAAGGAATTTATTAAGTACTTGTTATTTGGAGAGACTTGGGTTCAAGTCCTACCTTTGCTAGCTGTATGACCCTGAGCAAGTCCATTTACCTGTGAGTGAGCCAAACATCTCTCTAAGACTAAACCAAATTAGAATTGCTGGTATACACTGGTAGAGGGAGTTTGTTTGCAAGGGGCTCACTCTACCACAAAGAAATCACAACATCTAGTCAAAAACATGTTGACATTTAGTCAGGAAGTATTCCCTAAGCACCTACTGGGTACCTAGTCTTGTGCTAAGTAAAAACCCTGTAGGGGAAGCAGGAGAACAAACCTTAGTCCCTATTTTTGGGTGGGGCAGGGGGGGGTGTTTTGTTTTGTTTTGTTTTTTAACACCAGATATGTGATTTCATCCCCACAGGGAACTCCTGGTAAGGAATCTCCCTCCACTGATGCATGCCGGCAGTAATTCTATAATTTACAATCCCTGAGAGTAGCCTTGGGCACTGAAAGGTTAAATGCCCAGGCTCACTTAACCAGTAAATGTCAGAGATATGACTCAAACTCCAGGTCTTATTTCAATGACTCTGTGATCATTGGTTTGGGAGCCCCCTCCAATGATGTGACTCATGAGCCATCTGGTCCTTCTCATCCTGTGCAAATAGTGTTTGTGTGTGCCCCCACAAACTTCCACCAGGGATCCCTGACCTCATGGGCCTTAAAATCAAGTTAGCAAAGGAACACAAACACATATGAACATTCAAATGACTCGACAAAGTAATACATGGTAAATGCCAATTTGAATAGTAGAGAGAAGGTATTTCCTAGCTCTGAGACAGGATAGGTCATTGTGAGTTGTAGTAGCTATGGGAAGATTCACGCGAGAAGGTGGGCACCCTCTGTTCTCCAGGGTCACAGACACAGGATGTAAGCTGAGAGGGGTTTCAGATGTCTACAGAGGCCCCATCCATAGGGAAGGATGCACTTTTGGTCCAAATTCTCCTCTGTTGCCCTTTCTTTTGCTTCCCGGCAGACCCAGTACCCACTCACAGAGCAGGGGAAGTGTCAAGTCATCACAGACAGCTCCCATTTAGGAACAAATGGCTGCTTCCCCTGACAGCAGAAGGGAGGCCACCCCATTAGCGGGAACCTGGATGATGTGGGGCATCTCTTCTCTGGAGGAACCAGGGGAAGTAAGGAGGAAGGGGCAGCTTCCCTCACCCCCAAAAGGCAACCTGGGCTTTTTAATTAGTGTCCCTCGCTTGCTACATCCGGCACTGTTTTCCCCCCAGGGACCCTGCTGGGCCTCACATGCTCTGACTGTTATCTTTCAAGAGCTCAGAGCACAGTGCTTTTTTCAGTAACCTCATCAAAGGATAAGGTAGGATTCAGATAAGCTTTTCAAGGAGGAAGTCAGGGTTATAATTTTCAGACACTTCTGAATGTCACCTCCAATTTTCAACTGTTCAGTTCAAATGCCAGTTTGGGGGAGCCACGCAGCCTCAGATATTGAAATGGGCAACCTCTGACCCAGGTCCTTCTACATTTCTGGTCATCTTAGAGCCTAGCAGATCCCCGAGTTGAAAGTGTTGGAGATGTCTGACTTTATAATAATGTAGTTTCTCAGAAGTGCAAATTACACAGGAATTGGTGCTAAACTCCCCATTAACTACAGAGTCCAAGGAACCTTTAGTTTCCCAAATTACCTGTCAGTTTCTCTGCGACGCCATATAATTCTGTCTCTTAGAAAAAAATGGCCGTAATTCGAAATTTCAGAGAAATTTCTAATTGAATCCGCACTTAACTTTACAGATTTGATGTTCCCCCATTTCAGGGATGCCACACCAAGTATCCTAATTACCCCAGCCATCTTCCCCCTGCTCTGTCCACTTCTTTTTCCCTATCCCAAAAGCAGGCAGAAGTTCCATGATCCCCCTTTAATTCATTATAAAATTTTTAGGCAGGGTAGGGCCTCTTCCCCCAAGTCTTCCCAAGATTACGTCTTTTCTTAAAATGCTGTAGATGAGGACACTTTACTTTCTTTTTTTTTTTTTACTGTCTTTCAGCATCTCAACGTACTCACAGAAACTTCTCAGTCTACCCTAAATCCCACCTGCTATAACAGAAAACCTTTCTTAATTCTGACAAACAATAACCAAAGACTTCATTGGCCCAGAATCACATCTTGCCTACTGTTCGCCTTTCCCCTATCCAAAAGTTACATAGTGAATAAAATGAAGTTTATTTTCCATTTTTCGCATGTAGTCTTTCCCCTTTGTGGATTATCTATCAGATGGCTTCCTGGGCATTTTTCCCAGCCACCAGTCTGTGTATGTCCAGGGAGGGAAGACTCATTTAAATATTAGGCTAAGCCAAATATAGACCTGCAGAATCACAAAATAAGAATTTTTCAAGTCCAATAGAAATGAATTCTGGATTATTCAATGTTTTGGATTATACATGCAGCTACTTTCCTCCATTAGCACGGTAAGTCCTCGGAAGGAAATCCAAATTCTGTCTAACCAGAATAAATTCTTATTTATCTTGGACACTCACCTAAACAGCTGGTCATGGGTGAGTCTGAATCAACGTGGCTAATAATCATGAATGTTTGTGCAATACTATATATTTTCTAGATGCTTACTCACCCATTAGCTTATTTTGACTCTGATAAACCTGGAAGATAGGCAGCTGTTGACGTTCACTCATTTCGGTTGTGTCTGACTCTCCATGACTGCATTTGGGGTTTTCTCGGTGGAGATCCTGTAGTGTTTTGCCTTATCCTTCTCCAGCTCATTTTACAGATGGGGAAACTGAGGCAAACTGTGTTAAGTGGTCACATTTAGTGAAACATGAGTCTTCCTGACTCCAGGCCTGATACTTTGTCCACTGTGCCACTTAGCTACCCCAAAATAGGCAGAGACAGGCATACTTATCCCTTTTTTCCTGATAAGGAAATAGATGACGGGACTGGTTAATGTACGGAATACATGTTAGAATCAGGGTCATCCAACTCCCAAGAGATATGACTTCTAGTACATGCTCGACCACTTGTTATCTGTGTTCCCTCAGGGTGGTCACTTCAATTCCTCTGGGCCTCATTTTTGCCATCTATAAAAAAGAATGAGGTGACCTGGACAATCTCCAGGATTTCTTCTTGCTTATTTAGTCTGATTTTTTCTTTTTACTCTATCCTTGTGCTTTTTCTTCCATGTTATGTTGGACTGACTACAAAGACATGGGACAGAAAAGACTCAGAGACTCTAAGTGTCTTAGAACAGGAGGTGATGCAAAGTGTGCCAGACCTAGGATCAGGTAGACCTGGGCTCTAATCCTACCTTTGACACTTGCTTAGGAACATGGACAAGTCTGTATCTGGTATCTAGGTTCTAATACTTCCCATGACTTGGTTTTCAGATGGGGGTAGCAGCCAGGAACTTCATCTCCACTATTCCCTATCCCCCATTCATGCTATTATTTCCCACCCCCATCTTGGGGAAATTTTGTGTGTTCCTTGTACATACCATTTGCTTGTGTACTAGAAAGAGACCTGGTTTCCATATAGCCAAAAAGACAAAAGAGAGAATATCATAAGATGAACAATGGAGAGTGAGAAGGGCCCTCAGAAAAATGAGAAGGAACCCTCGTTTTGCAAATGAGAAAACTAAGATGAAGAACTATTAAGTGATTTATACAAGGCCCCATTTGGAATAAGCATCAGTGGTGGGTTTTGAACCCAAGTCCACTGGTTCTATAGAGACAATGTTCTTTCCATTGTACTGTACTGGAAAAATGTAGGTTTTGAGCCAACACAAATTAATTCAAAAAGTATTTTTGCACATCTGTTCTACATCCAGCACTGATCTTTGCTACACAAATAAAAATAAACCATGATTGTGGGACTGTCCATCTTGTTGGGGAGAGAAGATGAAGAAAGGTACAAGATCAGATTCTAATGCCATAGAGAATTTACCTGGGTCCTAGACTGGGTGGTATAGAGCATACCACTGCAGGTGTTAATGTTAATAATAACAGCATGACTTAAAAGTGGCATTTATTTATATATCAACTTATTTCATCAGTCTTATGTATTAAGCTAAGCTCTGGGGAGACAAAGAAGGAAAAAAGGAGGAAAAAACAATCCCTGCCCTCAAGGAGCATATATTCCAATTGGGAAGACAACCATAAACAACTAAGTACATGGAAGATATGTGCAGCATATATGGAGGTAGTCTGAAAAGGAAAAGCATTAGTAGGTGGGGGGAGGGGGATGACCAGAAAAGACCTTCTGAAGAAGGTAGGATTTAAACTGAGCCTTGAAGTAAACCAGGAAAATTAAGAGACACAGGTAAAGAGGCAGAATATTCTGGGTATGGGGTATAGCTAGCACAAAAGCAAGGAGACAGGAGATGGAGTGTCCTGTTTAAGGAACAGCAAATAGGTCAATGCCGGTAGATTGTAGAGTGGGTAGAGGGGTGTAAAGTGTAAGAAGACTGGAAAGGTAGAAAGACTATGGGTCATGAAGAGCTTTAACTATCAAACAGAACAATTTCCATTTGAATCTGGAGGTAATAGTGAGCAACCGTGGGTCATTAAGGGAAGGAGGGGTGACATAGTCACAGGCTTTAGGTATATCTCTGTGTCAGCTAAGTAGAGCATTGATTAGAGTAGAGACCTCGAGGAAGAGAGATCAATTAGATTGTTATTGCTCCCAGGCAGGATGGTACCTGCTTGTAATCTTTGCTACTGATGGAGGCTGAAGCTCCTGGATTGCTTCAATTTGGGAGTTCTGAGCTGCAGTAGGGCTTAAAGTTTATCAGATGTCCACATTAAGACATGTACCAGGATGGTAGCCCCCAGGCTGCTTAAAGAAGGGTGAATCAATTTATATCAGAAAAAGCAGGTTAAAGTTTCCAGGCTGATTAGTCTTGAGATTGGGTCTCTTGTGGCCCCTGTCATATTTTTGAGACTGAAACCCAGTCTCAAAAGAAAAAAAGGCTATCAAAGTAGTTCAAGTGAGAAGTAATGAGGACCTGAGCTAGACTGGTGGCTGGGAGAGCTGAGAGATAGGGATATAGTTATGAAGGTAGAAATGACAAAATCCATCAATAGATGATATATGTGGGGTGGGTAAAAGTGAGAAGTCAAGCGTATAAGCCTCAATGACTTGGAGGGTGGTGGTACCTTTAACAGTACTAGAAAATTTGGAAGAGGCAAGGGTTTGGGGAGGAAGATAAGGAGCTCTGTTTTGGAAATGTTGTATTTGAGCTATCTTGGGGACATCCAGTTTGGATGTCCAAGAAGTAGTTGGTGAAGGATTGTGGTAACTCAGCAGAAAGACATTTCTGCATGGAAATGGGGGTACAAAAAGGGAAGGGGGTACAGGACAGAGCTTTGGGAGATACTCATGCTTAGTGGTCCTGCATGAATGAAGAGCCAGAAAGAAGATGGAGAAGATATAGGAGGAAAGCCAGGGGAGAAGAGTGCCATGCATAAGCCTAGGAAGAGGTAATAAGTACTATTTGCACTTTTAAAAGCACTTTTACTTCCATTATTTCATTTAACGCACAACAATACTTTGAGGTAGGTAGTATAAATATTAACCTCATTTTATAGATAAGAGAGGTTAAATGTCTTCAAACAGAATGTAACGGATAGAGTTTCTGATTTGGGGTCTGATAGACCCAGTAGTATGATGGTAAATGTTTAACAACAAGCTTTCTGAAAAAAAAAATATACATATATAGGCAAATTTTTGTGTTTAATCTGCATCATTAACATTTTCTTCATCACTTCCTTAAGTCTAGACAATCAACAAACCAATTAATTGTACTGGTTTGTAGCTTTTGCCAACTTCCAAGGTATAAATGCTCATACTGAAAATTAACAATCAGCTCTCAGAACTTGTACAAGCTGACTCCAGAACACCCCTGTCTAGACCTGGGTTCTAATCCTATTTTTGATACTTGATAATTATGTGGCCATGGGATTTTTATTATCTATTTCAAGATAATAAGATCTAATATACCTTACAGGATTTTTATGTGAGCCAAATGCGATCAAATTTCAGCTATGATAAAAAGGAGGTAGCCACTTTGATCTTTTTGGATGTAGGTCTTTTTATAATATGTGCTCTCTGCTTCTAGACATGTCTCCTTCTCCTTCTTGACACCCCTTCCTTCTTCCTGAGTCTTCAATACCTAGGACTTTTTATGAAAGAAACTTCTAGCTTCCTAGCCAATCATGTGGGGCTCTACCCCTCTCTATAAAACCCCTGCCCCTTATTCACTTCCCTGTTCTGGTGCATGGAATGCTGAAGGACCAAGAGTCCCCATCATCATACCCAAGAAAAGTGGTGAGAACTTAGTGTAATGATACACCAAGTCCAAGGGGGCACCATATTGTGGCACCATTGCAGAATCCTTTCTCTTGTCATGGCCTAAAGACCATTCAAGCTTGCAGTTTTAACAATTGCCTATTTTCCTTCCTTGCTCTGATATATAACTACTCTGCTTATTTTGGGGTGGTGGTGAGTAGTGACCTAATTTTGGAGATCAGCTACTGTCCTACTTTATGGTGTGAGTACCCAGTGTTCTTTCATGATTGTCACTCTATTGTAGCTAAGCCATACTCCCTCCATATGATTTTAAATGAAATAAATAAAGGTCTATTGCTTTGTAACAAATGGTCAATACAATTCTTCTTCAAAGCCTCCTACTAGTCCCAAAACTACTGCATAGAATTGTGAATATGTCTTCACAAAGAAAGTGAAAATGTTAGGAATAACTGCTGATGACTAAAGGTAGAAACTTCAAAAGAGAAGGACAAATTGGAAAATAAATAATTGGTTATTATAAGATATTATATTATATTCTAAGATGTCTGAAAGAGGAAATGCGAATTTCTGAACTATGACTATGATGTGCTCTTAGACAAATGTAAGCCAATGAGCTTTACGTGAATTTCTTGGAAAATTCTACTACACATTTTTAAAAGAATGGTTATTGACTGTCTAGAAAAGTAAGCAGTGATCACAAAAAGCCAGGATGGAGCATCAAGAACAAGTCATGCCAAACTAATCTAATTTCCTTTTTTTAGAAGGGTTTGACTTTCTGGTAGACAAAAATGAATGCTGTAGTTAGAGCTTACCTAAATTTTAGCAAAGGATTTGACAATATTTCTTATAGAGAAGTTGGGGGGTGGGGAATGTGGGCTAGACAATAGAATTGGCAGAATGTCCAGGTGATTGAATGAAAATTGAGTTAATGATACAATCTCAACTTGAAAAGAGGTCTCCCATTGAGTGTCCCCAGAAATACATGCTTGATTCTATGCTGTTTCACATTTTTAATGTCTTAGATAAAACATGTATAGCCTGTTTATCAAATCTTCAAATAACACAGTTCTAAGAAGGGTAGCAAGAACATTGGATGAGGGACAGGATTCAGAAAGAATTTTACAGGCTAGAAAAAACTGGACCAAACCTGGTAAAATGAAATTTATTAGGGATAATTATAAGGTCTAGCACTTCAGTTCAACAACACCACCACCAATAATCAGCTTCACTGAGTTAAAATGCCTGACTAGAAAGAATTCTTCTGGAAAAAAAGACAAAAAGACCAATGGCTTTTAGAAGATTTCTAGCTCTATGTGACTCAACAATGTGGCAAAGTATATAACAAGGCAAACTCAAACTATATTAAGAGAGGAATACAGTCCAGGACTAGGAAGTTCTTTCCCAGTCAAATAACATCCAGAGCATTGTAATGTGTAGCCAGACATCGTCCGAAAGAGGGTGCCTGGAATGATGGAAGCCCCCAAATTCATGCCATATTGGGACCAGTGAAAGTAATAGGGGATTTTTGAGAGGGAGAAGGCTCGGGATTAAGGTAAAGGGGTATGACAGATATCTTCAAGTATTTGAAGGGCTCTCCCATTAAAATAGGATTAGACAATCTACTTTGAATCTGAGGGAAGAACTGGGAGCAATGAGGAGAAAATGGGGGAAAAAGGCAAAATTTAAAACTTGATACAAAGAAAAACTTCATACTATAGGTATTAGAAAGTATTACAGACTGCCTTGGTGAGTAGTGGGTTTCCCCTCACTGGAGATCATCAAATAAAGCCTAGAAGACTAAATTGAACTAGATGATCTCTGAGGTTCTTTCTAACTGAGATTCTGTGATTCTGAGACTTTAAATATATTTCCATAGAGACTTGTGAATCTGATCAAGATGGCTTTAAATGGAAGGGAGGAAATTTCCAACATGTATCTGCCAACGTAGATATCATAGAGCACAGCAGGCACAATGTACAGAGAATAATATCTATGGAGAAAATCAACAATTCCAGGGGAAAATAACCAAGAAGAGAGACAGTAATAAAGTTGATGGTTTCATGCATCTATATGCAACTGTACCAAATACCAGCCATCAACCAAGTGAACTAGAAATCTTAATACAAAGAGGTAAATTTAACCTCTGAGATGTGACTGAGATAGATGTAATGTAACTCATTCCTGGAATATCATTATGGAAAGGCACAATTTATTTCAAAAAAAATAATATACAACATTTAAGTCGCTAAACATTTATTAATTGCTTTATGCATACAGTGAGTTAGGCACTAGAGAAACAAAGACAACAACATAAGAGAAATATAACAACTAGAGAAACATAACAACAGCAACAACTAGGCCTTGTTCTTGGGGAGCCTACATCTGGGATTGGGTGGGAAACAATGTCAACCAATCAATAAGCACCTATTAAACTCCTATTGTGTGCCAGGCATTGGGAATACAAGGACAAATAACGAAATGACTCCTAACCTCAAGGAGCTCACATTTTATTGGAGGAGACAAAATATACAAAAGCACAAAATATATAAAATAAATGCTAAATCATTTCTAGATGCTAAATGTATCCAGAGGAGTTAAATAAAAAGTAATTAGGGGAAGAGTCCCCTAATTGGGATAATTCCTCTCACTTGGAGGAGAATTAAGTATAACATTTAAATAAATACAAAACAGAATGAAGAATAAAAAATCTTTGACAACAGGGGTGTTTCAGAAAAGACTTCCCATATGAAGTGATACCTGAGTTAAGCCTTGAAGAAAGTCAAGAATTCTAAGAGGCATAGATGAGAGAGAAATACATTCGAGGAATGTAGGACCTCTTAGGAAAAGGCGAAGGAGTGTGAAGTGAAATGTCCTATTCAGGGAACAGCAAATAGATCCATTAGTCTATAAATGTGGAATACATGAAAAGAAGTAGTAACTTGCACTTGAGTTCAAAAAGTTAATGACACAAGTACAAGGTGAGGGTAAGTTAGGTTGGAGCCAGGCTGTGAAAGGCTTTGAATTCCAAGTGTAAGAACTTGTACTCCTAGAAGCAATAGGAGTCATGGAGGCTTCTTGATTAGGAGGCGGGGTGTATGACATAGTCAGATCTATACTTTGGGAAGATTACTTGAGTAGCTGTATGATACCTAGATTGGAGGGGGCAGAAGGAGAGAATGGAAGCAGGAAGTCAAATAGAAGGCTGTCATTATAGACCAGGATATAAGATGGTGAAATCCTTACTATGGTCCTAGTGACCATATGAATGCAGAGAAGGTAACATAAGCAAGAAGTGTAAAGGTAGAAATGATGAGATTTGGCAACTGATTGGAAGTGGAGGACGTGGGAGAATGAAAGTTAAGACTGCTTCCAAGGTTGTAAATCTAAATGAATGTAAGTATAGGGTGTCCTCGACAGAGTTTGGAAAAGGGGTAGATATAGGAGACAAGAAAATGAGTTCTTTTGAAGGTATCCAAAGGATGTATGAAGAAGAGCTGTATTCAAATGATGCCTCTGATATTAACTAGCTATATGACATTGGATAAATCACTTAACCTTTATCCTCAATTTTCCTTATCTGTAAAATAAGAGGTTTGGACTAGATGGCCTCTAAGGTCTCTTCCAGATTGAGCCTATAATTCTATGATCCACATGGAGCTATCCAGCATTTGGTTGGTGATGCAACTCTAGAAATCTGAAGAAAGATTAAGACAATGTATATAGATTTGAGAGTTATCTGTATGTTTATACTAATGGTACCCATGAGCTCCAGTTAGATCACCAGGAAGGAAAGCATAAGAAGAGGAAAGGAGAATAAAGGAGAGGAGAAAAGAGAACTAGGGAGAGAAGAAGAGAGGAGAGAAGCACAGAGGGACAGTGAGTCCACCTATAATTAGAGGATGGTGATTCAGCAAAGAATACAGATAGGAGGTTAAACAGATAAAAAGAGAAACAGAGGTGTTGAACATCATAAAAATCAAGTTAGAAAAAATCTCTGAAAGATGAACAGTGTCAAAGGTGTCAGAGAAATGAAGAGGGATGAACACTAAGAAAAGGCAATCAGATTTAGCATTCAATAGATCATTAGTCACCTTGGAGAGAACAGTTTCAGTCAAGTGGTGAAATGGGAAGAATAAAAGTGATTAAAAAGTGACAGGGAAACAAGGAAGTAAAGGACGCAAATGTAGATGGCCTTTTTTTCCCCAGAAGTTTGACTATAAAAAGGAAAAGATATAGGAAAATAGCCTGAGGAGGAGGTAAGAGTAGAGTGAAATTTTTAAAAATGAGGCAAATCTGGGCATGTTTACAGGTAGCACAGAATGAGTCAGTATAAAAGGAGAGGCTAACAATCAGAGAGAGTGGACAACCAAAAGGGTAAGCTTTGTTGCTCAAAGAACTGATCAGTATCAAGAGCATAAATAGACATGTCATTCTAAATGAATAGAAGATCCACCACTTTGCCAGATCCTGGAACAAAAGAATAGAGAATGAGGAATAATGTGGATGGGTTGTGAGATATAAAAGAGAAGAAGAGGAGAAGGAGAAGCTCTTGACTAATTCTTTCTATTTTCTCAGTAAAGTCAGAGGAAATTTCTCCTTCTTCTGAGAGGGAAGACAGAGGGGGTAGTAAACAAATCTTGAGAAAAGATGGTTGGAATAGCCTCTGTGGGGAGTGTAGTAAAGTCAGTCAAAGACTAATGAAAAAGAGTGATCATGGGATCCTAGATTTAGTGCTAGAAGGGACAGGACATATGCATTTGATCTCTATTATGAGTTTGTATTCTATATATTATGCTATTTATACATCTATATCTTCACAGTCTGTTTTAGCACCAAAAAGGGGGATGTGACATGGCTGAAGGAACATAGGACTGATAAGATCACAGCTCTATAGCTGGAGGAAATCTCAGAGGCCATCAAATACAACTGTCTCATTTTATAGATGAGGAAACTGAGACAGTAGCAGATTAATTGCCTTGCCTAGCTATTCAGTGTTGAAGATAGGTTTGGAACCAAAATCTTTCTGACTCAAAGTTGCACGTTCTACTAGTGTATCAGGCAGCCTCTCTGGAGAGCATCTAAGGACCAAGTGAGATTAGATAATATCAATTTATATTGGATAAAAAATTAATCTATCTCTCCCACTAATTCCCCAAGAGCAAATTTAAGAGAGAAGCCCTCAATACATATCTGTGTTGTCTAAAAATGTCTGAATATAGATTAAACCATACTATTTTCTCTATTTTTAGTTTGTTTTTTTCTTTCTCATGGTTTTTCCCTTTTGTTCTGATTCTTCTTTCATAACATGACTAATGTGAAGATATATTTAATATGATTTTACATGCATAGCCTATATTAGATTGCATGCCATCTTGGGGAGGGGACAAGGGAGGGAAGGGGAAAAAATTGGAACTCAAAATCTTATAAAAGTGACTGTTGAAAACTAAAAATAAACAATAAAAAAGATTTTAAAGTCTTTCAAAGTTTTTTTCTATGATATTATTTTATATATAAATTTTATTTCTGCATTTACTTTACTCATCATCAGTTCCTTCCAGTTTACTCTGAACTGCCTATTTCATCATTTACTATTGCACAATAATATTCCATTACATTCATATTCCACAATTTGTATACCATTTTCCCTTAGTTTCCATACCCCCTTAGTTTCCAACTTGGGGCTGCCGTGGAAAGAGTTACTATAGCTATTGTATATATGTATTTTTTTCCTCTTTCTTTGATTACTTTGGAGGAATTGGTCTAGTAGTGTTATACCTGGGTCAAAGGGTATGCAAAGTATTGTAACTTTGGAGGCATATTCGAAATCACTCCAAAATGGCTGGATAGGGGCAGCTAGGTGGTGTAGTGAATAGAACACTGTCCCTGGAGTCAGGAGGACCTGAGTTCAAATATGACTTCAGACACTTAACACAAAAACTAGCTGTGTAACCTTAGGCAAGTCACTTAACCCCAATTGCCCCTGAAAAAAAAAAAAGGCAAAATGGTTGGATCAATTCATAGCTTCACCACAGTAGTATGCTTATTTTCCCACAGCATTGCCAGTATTGTCATTTTCTTCTTTACCAATCTGATAAGTTTGAGAGAGAGCCTCAAAGTTGCCTTAATTTGCATTTATATGATTACCATTGACTTAGAGCATTTTCCATATTTTTAGCTTAGATTTTTTTTAGCTTAGATTTCTTCCTTTAATAACTATGCCTTATCATATTCTTTGACCATTTATCTATTGGGAAATGGCTGTTAGTCTTGTAAATGTAAATTAATTTTTTAAAATATTTGTTTATTTTTAGTTTTCAACATTCATTTCCACAAGATTTTGAGTTACAATTTTTCTTCCTGTATTTCACCTACCCCCACCCCAAAATAGCAAGCCTACTGAATATACCTTCCCCCAAACTGCTCTCTCTTATATCCTCCCCCATCTCCCCTCTAACTTTCTAGTAGGACAAGATGGATTTCTATCCCCCAGTGCCTGTATATCTTATTTTCTAGTTGCATGTAAAAAACATTTTTTTAACATTTGTTTTTAAAAATTTGATTTCCAGATTCTTTCCATTCTTTCCTCCCCACCTACCCCCACTGGGAAGATAAGTAAATCAATATAGGTTATACATGTGTAGCTACACAAAAGGTTTCCATAGTAGATATATTGTGAAAGACTAACTATACTTCCCTCTGACCTATTCAGTCCCCCCCACTGTCCCTTTTCCTTTTTTTTTTTTTTTTTTGCCTTTTGGAGGGCAATTGGGGTTAAGTAACTTGCCCAACGTTACAGGGCTAGTTTTTTTGTGTTAAGTGTCTGAGGCCAGAACCGAACTCAGGTCTTCCCGACTCCGGGCCTGCACTTTATTCACTGCACCACCTAGAGCAGTGTGTGCTTCTAACACACAAACAACATTCAAAAGTGTGTGCTTCTAACCACCCTCTCCCCCTCTGCCCTCTCTTCTGTCATACTCCCTCTTATCGCCTTCCCCCTCCTACTTTCCTGTAGAGTAAAAGATACCCAAATGAGTGTGTATGTTATTCCCTCCTTAAGCCAAATTCAATGAGAGTAAGGTTGACCCATTCCCTTTCACCTTCCTGTTCTTCCCCTCCATTGTAACAGTTTTCTCTTGCCTCTTTTATATGAAATAATTTACACTATTCTAACTCCCCCTAACTCCTTCTCTCATTATATTCCTCTCACTTCTTAATTTTATTTTTTAGATGTCATCCCTCTCTATTCAACTCATCCTGTGCCCTCTGTCTATGTGTATATATATATGTGTGTGTGTGTGTGTGTGTGTGTGTGTGTATACACACATATACACACACACTCCCATATGTATTTATACACGCATACATCCTCCTATACATATATATGTATGTATACGTATATATATATATATATACATATGTACTCCCTTCAACTATTCTCATACTGAGAAGTCTCAGTACGTAAATGTAATATGTAAATATGTAAATAGTTCAACTTTAATAAGTTCCTTATGATTTCTTTTTCTTGTTTACCTTTTCATGCTTCTCTTGCTTCTTGTATTTGAAAGTCAAATTTTCTGTACAGCTCTAATTTTTTCATCAAGAATGCTTAAAAGTCCTCTATTTCATTGAATGCCCATATTTCCCCCTGAAGCATTATACTCAGTTTTACTGGGAAGGTGATTCTTGGTTTTAATCCGAGCTCCTTTGACCTCTGGAATATCATATTCCAAGACCTTCAGTCCTTTAATGTAGAAGCTGCTAGATCTTGTGTTATACTGATTGTGTTTCCACAATACTCAAATTGTTTCTTCCTGACAACTTGTGTTATTTTCTCCTTGACCTGGGAACTCTGGAATTTGGTTATAATATTCCTAGGGGTTTTCTTTTGGGGATCTTTTTCAAGAGATGCAAGCAGTGAATTCTTTCAATTTCTATTTTGCCCTCTGTTTCTATAATATCAAGGCAATTTTCCTTGTGAATTTCTTGAGGGATGATTTCTAGGCTCTTTTTTGATTGTGGCTTTCAGGTAGTCCAATAATTTATAAGTGATCTCTCCTGGATCTATTTTCCAGGTTAGTTTTTTTTCCAATGAGATATTTTACATTGTCTTCTATTTTTTTTCATTTGTTTGGATCTGTTTTATAGTGTCTTGATTTCTCATAAAGTCATTGGCTTCCATTTGCTCAATCTAACTTTGAAGGAATTATTCTCTTCAATGAGTTTTTGAAATTCCTTTACCATCTGGGTAATTCGACTTTTTAAAGTATTCTTCTCCTCATTGACTTTTTGGACCACTTTTGCCATTTTAGTCAGTCTATTTTTTAAGGGGTTATTTTCTTCAGTATTTTTTTCCAGTCTCCTTTAACAGGCTGTTGACTCACTTTTCATGATTTTCTTGCATTATTCTCATTTCTCTTTCCAAGTTTTCTTCTACTTCTCTTACTTGATTTTCAAAATCCTTCTTGAGTTCCTCCATGGCCTTTAACCAATTCATATTTTTCTTGGAAGCTTTTGATGCAAGAGTATTGCCTTTGTTAACTTCTTCTCATTCTATGTATTGATCCTTTTTGTCCCCAAAAAAGGATTCTATGGTCTGATTGTGCTTCCTCTGCTTGCTCATCTTGTCAGCCAATTACTTGAGCTCTTTGGCATGGTAGAACTCTGCTTGCAGAGTGGAGAGAGCTTTGTCCCAAATCACTGGGGTTTTCACAAATGTTGTCAGAGGTCTGAGGAGATCAACCTCTCTACAGACATCCCAAGCTCACACACTGCCACACATCCCAGGACCACCACCCAAGACAGTGACCCAAATCCAACCAGGTCAAAGCAAGAGCAATTACCCTCTGAATGGTCGCCCTACAAACTGCAGGTCAGGAGCTCCAGAGGAAGCCACATAGCCACCACACCTCTGCTACTTCTCCTCCCCCCCCCTCCCCCAGAATGCAGAGGCTGGACTGTACTCTTCCATTACCCAGTTCCAACAGAGTTCCCCACTGACCTTTTACTTTCTCTTTGGTGTTTATGGGTTGAGAAGTCTGGAAATCACCACAACTGCTGGTGATTCACTCTCCTGAAGTCTGCTCTGGCTGATCTCAGCCTCTGGTCAGGGCCACCCCAGGCTTGGCATGACTTACTTGTGACTGAGCTTGGTTTCCAGCTCAGTGGGATAGGCCTTTCCTTTAGGCCTGCCAGGCTGGCTTCAGTGGGAGATTTGTTTCTCTCTGTCACTTTGTGGGTTCTGTAGCTCTAAAATTTGTTTAGAGTCATATTTTATAGGTACTAGAGATGGTTGTGATGGGGGCTCATGGAATTTACTGCTTCTATTCCACCATCATGGCTCTGCCCCATGTAATTAATTTCTTATATATCTTGGATATGAAGACCTTTATCAGGAAAAATGTTGCAAAGATTTTAACCCCCATTAAGTACTCATTTCCTTTCTTTTTTTTAAAACACATTTAAAAAATTTTTGAGTTCCAAATTACTCCCTTCCTCCAAGTACTCCCCTACCCACTGAGAGATCAAACAACATGATATCAATTACACATGTGAAATCATGCAAAACATATCTTTATATTATCCATGTTGCAAAAAAAGCAAAAAAAAATAAAGTGGGAAAATTATACTTAATTTTTCACTTGTAATTCATCAATTCTCTCTAGATGTATATAGCATTTTTTCATCGAGTCCATCAAAATTGTATTTGATCATTGTATTGCTCAAAGTAGCTACATCTTTCACAGTTTATCATCATTACAATACTGCTGTTACTGTGTATAATGATCTCCTAGTTCTTTTTACTTCACTTTGCATCAGTTCCTATAGGACTTCCCTTGTTTTTTCTTTTTCTGAAGTCATACTACTCATCATTTCTTATAGCACAATAGTTTTCCATCACAATCATATGCCCCAACTTGTTCAATCATTCCTGTATTGATAGAAATGCCCTCAATTTCCAAATTCTTACTTCCGCATAAAGAGCTGCTATAAATATTTTTTGCATGTGTAGGTAATTTCCCTTTTTCTTTTATATCTTTGGGGTACAGATCCAGTAGTGGTATTGCTGAATCAAAGACTATACACAGTTTTATAGCCTTTGAAGCATAGTTCCAAGTTGTTCTCCAAAATGCTAGATGAGTTCACAACTCCACCAACTGTTCATTATTGTACCAATTTTGTCACATCCTCTCCAGCATTTGTCATTTCTAGGTGTGAAGTGGTACCTCAAAATTGTTCTTTTTTTTTTTTTTACTTTTTGGAGGGCAATTGGGGTTGTGACTTGCCCAAGGTCACAGGGCTAGTTTTTTTTGTTAAGTATATGAGGCTGGATTTTAACTCAGGTCCTCCTGACTCCAGGGCCGGTGCTCTATTCACTGCACCACCTAGCCACCCCTCAGAATTGTTTTAATTTGCATTTCTCTAACCAATAGTAATAGAAAGCATTTCTTTCTGTATTGATACCTTTGATTTCTTCTTCTGAAAGCTGCCTGTCCATATCTCTTGACTATTTCTCAGTTGGGGAATGATTTTTATTTTTTTTATAAATTTGACTTACTTCCCTATATATTTGAGAAATGATACCTTTGTTAGAGAAACTTGCTGTAAAAAGCTTTGATGTGACTTCATTGTGTAAGGTACCTTTAAGTAAGCAGTTTCCCTGATTATTTTAATAAGGTCTATTTTTGCTTTTTAAATTAGGTCTATTTTTGCTTTTGCATTGTCTGAGATCATGATTGCTATCCCTATCTTTTTTTTTTACTTCAGTTGAAGCATAATAGATTCTGCTCCATTTCCTTATTTTAATTCTGTGTAGATCTTTCTGTTTCCAGTATATCTCTTATGAACAATATATTGTTTTATTGTGGTTTCTCATCTGTTTTGCTATATGCTTCCATTCTATGAGTGAGTTCATTCCATTCACATTCACAGTTATGATTGCTAACTGTATTTCTCTCCTTTTCTCTCTCTTTTTACCTTGTCCTTCCTTAAATGTTTGTTTTGCTTCTGATCACAGCCTCCTTTAATCCACTCCACCCCTATTATCATCCCCTTTTTTCTTACCTCCTACCCCTCCTAATTCCCTACTGGGTTCACACACACACACACACACACACACACACACACACACACATTATATATATTCTTTACTTTTTAAACTAATTTAGATGAGAGTGAGGTTCAAGTGTTGCCCAGCCCCCTACATTTCCACTTCCATCTTAAAAATTCTTCCTTGTATGCTTCTTTCATATGACATAATTTCCCTATTCTTCCTTTCTCCTCCCCCTTCTTCCAGTGCCTCCCTCTTTCTCACCCCTTCATTTTTTTATATTATCCCAACATAATCAATTCATACCCATATCCTCTGTCTATGTAGACCCCTTTTAACTTTTAATGATAAAGTCCTTAGGAGTTATATGCATTATTTCCCTATATAAGAATGGAAACAATTTAACCTTATTGAGACCCTCATGATTTTTCTTTCATGTTTACCTTTCCATGCTTCTCTTGAGTTTTATGTTTGAATGGTAAATTTTCTATTCAACTCTGGTCTTTTCATCAGGAATGCTTGCAAATCCTCTATTTTATTATATATTAATTTCCCCCTAAAGAATTATATTCAGTTTTGCTGAATAGGTGATTCTTGGTTGTAATCCTAGCACCTTTGCTTTCTTACATGTCATATTCCAAGCCCACCATTCATTTAACATGGAAGCTACCAGATTTGTGTGATACCAAGAGTGACTCCACAATATCTAAATTATTTCTTTCTGGATGTTTGTAATATATTCTTCTTGACTTGGGAGCTCTGGAATTTGGCTGTAATATTCCTAAGAGCTTTCATTTTGGGATCTCTTTCAGGGGGTAATCAGTTAATCCTTTCAGTTTCTATTTTAGACTCTAGATCTAAGATTTCAGGAAAATTTTCCTTGATAATTTCTTGACATATGATGTCCAGGCTCTTTTTTTTAATCATGGCTTTCAGGTAGTCCAATAACTCTTAAATTGTCTTTACTCAATCTATCTTCCAGGTCACTTGTTTTTCTGATAAGGTATTTCATATTTTGTTCTTTTTTTATTCATTTTTGGACTTTGTTTTATTATTTCTTGATGTCTCATGGAGTCAGTAACTTCCACTTGCCCAATTTTAATGCTTAAGGAATTATTTTCTTCAGTGAGCTTTTGTACCTCTTTTTTCTATTTGGTCAATTCTGCTTTACAAAGAGTTCTTTTCTTCAATGAATTTTTGTTTTTTTTTTTAATTTATTTTTAGTTTTCAACATTCATTTCCACAATATTTTGGGTTACAAATTTTTTCCCAGTCTTTTCCCTACCCCCACCCCAAGATAGCTATCCTACTGAGTACCTCTTCCCCCAATCTTCTCTCTCTTATATCCTCCCTCATCCCTCCTCTAACTTTCTAGTAGAGCAAGATGGATTTCTATACCCCAGTACTTGTATATCTTATTTCCAAGTTCCATGTAAAAAACATTTTTTTAACATTTGCTTTTAAAACTTTGATTTCCAGATTTTTTTCCCTTCTTCCCTCCTCACTCACCCCCACTGGGAAGATAAGCATTTCAATATAGATTGTACATGTGTAGTTATGCAAAACATTTCCATAGTAGTTATACTGTGAAAGACTAACTATATTTCCCTCCATCTTATCCCATCCCTTACTTATTCTATTTTTTACTTTGACCCTGTCCCTTTTCAAAAGTATGTGCTTTTAACTACCCTTTTGCCCAAACTGCTCTCCTTTCTTTCATCCCCCCTCTTATCCCATTCCCTCCTACTTTGCTGTAGGGTAAGATACACAAATTAGTGTATATATATTATTCCCTCCTTAAGACAAATTCAATGAGAGTAAGGTTGACCCATTCCCTTTCACTTTCCTGCATGTTTGTTCTTTTTAAAAATTATCATGAGGTCAGTTCTGTTTTTAAGGTGTTATTTTCTTCAGTATTTTTGTGCCTCTTTTACCAAGATGTTAATTATTTTTTCATAATTTTGTTTCATCAGTATAATTTCTTTTCTAATTTTTTCTCTACCACTCTTTATCACTTCAGGAATTCTTGTTGGACTTGTGTTCAACTAGCATATTTTTTTGAGGCTTTGCCTATAGGTTTTTTTGTGCTACTGTGTTCCTCTGAGTTTGTTTCTTGTTCTTCTCTGCCACCATAAGAGCTTTATATAGTTGACTTCTTGGGCGGGGGGAGGGAGGTTGCTTATTTTTCCAGCCTATTTCTTGACTTTAAACTTTATGTTAAAATGGGACTCTGCTCCCCCTCAGGGTGGGGAGGCACTTTCCCAAGCTTTAGGCTTTTTTTTTGCAATGCTGTTTTCAGAGTTAGTTCTAGGGGTCTGCCTGTTTTTGGTACTTTCAAGGTGTTATGATCCAGAGAGAGAGAGATGTGTGATTCAGAGTGATCACTGCTTTCCTGGTCTGTCCTCTGGTCTTTACCCAGGAGAGCTCCTGCTCTCTTGCAGTTACAAGCATTCACACTAGCATTATTCAGGGCTCTGGAACTTTGACCAGGTCCCCAACCTCCCCTGCAGTCACAAGTGCTAGTGTTCCTCTTAGCTCTGGAACTGTGATCAAGTCCATGCCCACTTGTGCCAGACAAGAAGTGCTCTCTCCAACCTGGAACTGTGACCTGAAACTGTGTATGGGCAATACAACAGGATCCTGTATCTAGGAAATTCAGGATCCCTTGTAATATCTTTATGATATTGGATTATTTTTATATTTCTGAATTGGACCAGTAGTCCAACCCCTTTATTTTGGGAGCTAAGAGCTCCCAAAGCTGCTGCTGCCACTGTCACTGTCACAGCCACCTCCAAGGTCTCCCGGTAGTACTACTGCCCCCTGCACTCCAAGCTGGCTCCCACACCAGTGTCACAGATCTCTCCTGTTGACCTCCTAAGTTGTCTTGGGCTAGAAAAATGTCTAACCTTGACATTTTGTTGGTTCTGCTGCACTAGAATTCGATTTAAGGCATTATTTTAAAGTTGTTTGAAGATAAATGTTAGGAGAGTTCAAGTGGATTGCTGCCTCTACTTCCCCATTTTGTCTCTGTCCTCACATGTTTCCTTTCTAATTTTATTTAATTATGTTTATTTGGGTCTTAGTTTTATACAATCAAAATCTGGACCTGTTTGCACAGTTATGTGATGCCTTATAGTGGGATTTGACAAGAAAACAGGATCAAAGAAGATGAAGGTAACCCAGGGTTGGAGTTTGACAAGACATTGGTGGTGATAGAACAAAGGGACATAAAATTCAAGGGTGGAGAAGAGTGAATCACTGAATTCATTAACTATAGAGTCAAAATTTCAA
Organism: Petaurus breviceps papuanus; assembly: GCF_028583685.1. Taxonomy (NCBI): domain Eukaryota; kingdom Metazoa; phylum Chordata; class Mammalia; order Diprotodontia; family Petauridae; genus Petaurus; species Petaurus breviceps. Next base: position 2,103,698 of record NW_027187419.1, read on the forward strand.
AGGAAGAAAAAAGATACAAGAGCAGCACTGATGAAATGTGAGAGCAAGGAGGAATGAATTGATTAGAAGTTATGGTGAGAATGAACATGAAGTGTAGGAAGAGTGAAGTGGAGAGATTGTGAAAGGTATAACACTTGGAGGACATTTGGGGCACATAAACATCTTTGTATGTGATCAAGGCAGGACAGAGGCACAGGTGATGAGAGCTGAAGAGGCTTCAGAACTAGCATCCTGGGATGTTTGAGGAGGCAACCGCACACTAAACTGTGGCCCTCAAGGATGTTTAGTGGTTGGCAAAGAGAGGAATCTTCATACAAGGAAGTTCTCCAGTTTGAATGAGGATTGTTGGAGAGAATAACAGAGATGATATGAAATATACTATATCTCTCTGCACACACACACAATGTATGTGTATGTATTTGTATATGGCACCTATCTAGAAGGATAAAATGAATGTGAGAGCCAGATCACTAATCTGGCATAAAGCCGTGTTATGACAGTGGTGGGATACTTCAATTAACTGGAAATCTTCTTTGTCAAAAACAAAATCATTAATACATTTTTATTATTACTTAAATGGTGGCAGAAGCAAGGAGGGGGAAGCTGTTATTTTTCATGATGTATTTTTTTTTTTTACAATCAGTTCAACTTGTTGCTACAGTAGAAATGATGATGACTTGGAAGAAAGAGACAACTTTATTTTATAGTTTGTGATACATAAGAGGAAAGCCATGGATAATTTTATAAAAATCCTGGATTTGGAAAGAGTGGATTTTTAAAAGCTAACAGAAAGAAGTAGAAACTTTTCATGACCTAAAATTCCAAGAGAGATGGAATGGGTCACAACAACATCATTGATCAACGGGGATTTTTTAAAAGACATGTATAGAACATTAAGTTATGGCAGGTAACTTGATAAAAGGACTTTTAAAGTTATACTTAGTCACATACTATAGAAACATCAGAAAAGTATAGGACTACTGTTTGGAGATGCTTCAAGGAAAATTGATGGCAAAGGAAGGCTGTAACTCAATCTCTCCCCTAAAATCCAGTCCTATATCACCAATTACCTTCTGGACATCTCTACCTAGAGGTCCAATTGGCTTCTCAAACTCAACATACCCCTCGTAGAATTCATCATTGTCACCTCACCTCCTAAAACCATATCTCTTCCAAAAGTTCTTATGAGTCACCACCATCTTCCCATGGCTTCCACTTTCATAATCTCAAAGTCATCTTTGGTCCTCTTTTCGTCACTGTCCCCAAACCCCACCATTTATCAAACCAGTCGCTAAGTCCTGTTGATTCTGTCTATACAGCATTGCTCACATTCATCCACTTGACTCAGTTCATATGACTGCTACCATAGTTCAGGCCCTTATCACCTCTAACCTGGATTGTTCCAAGTGTCTTAATCAATATCTCTGCCTATAGACTCTCCCTTCTCTAATCTATCCATTGACACAGTGTGAAAATAGTGTTTTTAAGACTCATGTTTGACCATGTCAACCTCTGCTAAAAACCTTCAGTATATTGCCTCTATTGCCTAATCTTAACCTAACATTTAAGGGCCTCCAATATTATTCTACCCTCCTTCTTTTATGTTGTTTTTTTCACATTGTTGATCCTTAAGTACATTCCATATTGAAGGCAAAATGGACAACTTACTATGCCCTGAACGAAGCTTATCAGCACAGGACATGGCCCATAGTAGGCACCTAATGAATGTTGTTGATGGGCTGATTGCCTAATGTTCTGCCTGCTTTTACTCACAGAAGCTATCTACCATTCTTTCAATATACTCCCTTCTTATCTCCAACATCTGGAATCCTCAACTTCCTTCCCACTTTTTACTATCTATAAAACAGAAGTGATAATGCTTGTCCTGCCTTCCTCACAGACCTTCTATGAGTAAAGTTATTTACAAACTTTAAATCAGAACAGAAATGTGAGATGTAATAATAATAGCTGTTGTTGCTGTTGTTGTTACCATTATCCAAAGCCCTCCGGCACTCAGATCAGATCCCCACAGGTAATCCTGAGAAACCCCCTAATATAAGGGGAAAAGAAATAATCACTGGACTGAGAACTTCACAATTTTAAAATATCTCATCAGAGGCAGCCAGGGCATCCTTTGATCGTCCTTTAGGGAGGGATTGTCTGAGCTTTGAAGACTGCTAAGAAGACCCTTAAGGTTGAAGAGCTGGGCCTTCTCTTTGGAAATTGGTCCTTAAAAAAGTTCTAAGCTTCTACACACACACACATATCTGCCCAGCCAATCTCTCCCCTCCTCATGACTCCAGATCCTCCTCCTCTTCCTCCTCCCTCCCCCCCCTCTCTCTCTCCCACTTTTTTAAATACCTTTATATCTCTTTCCTTTTTTTCTTTATCCCCCTCCCCCATGAGTGATTCATTCCTCCATCCAATTCCATCCCCTTTGGCTCTTTAATCTTGGAAATTTTTCTCAAAAGCAGTTGCATCAAATGATAAGGGCTTGGCTTAAGTAAGAATCCCCTCCCCCCCATCCCGACATAAACTAGAAACTAAGTTCACCACTGTAACTTATTTTTATCTCAGCCAGATTTACAGCTCCCCTCTCCATTCCTGAGTTTCATCCATTTCTGTTAAGCGACACTAACTACATTGTAAGTAATAACCCACCAGCAGCAGTGTCGCTAAAGGGTCTGTCTGTGCCTGGGTTATGAATAGTTCCATCCAAGACGGCACTCAGACTGCTCTGGGCTAGGAGCGCATCCCATCTTGCAAGGTCAGAGCTCATTGGTTTTTGGATGGTGGGGAAATTGCTAAGGAAAACCTACAGTGGGATATAGTGGGACAGAGTCCTCCCTGAGAACTAAGTTCATGTCTTGCTTTTCCTTCCCACTGAGAAGCCCCTCAGAAGCCCCTGAAGAGGAATGCCTGTTGGATAGAAACTCATGGTCACTATTCTCTGACCTTTCCTACATTCCTCTCTGAGCTATGAACAACCATATATGTAAGAAAAAAAAGATGATCTTTTTTCATTGGGAAAAGGGTTAATTTTAAATTGACATATAGGGACAATTTCTCAAATATTGGTTTTGGGGACGCATACTTCCATAACCCTTAGGCATCAGTCCTGGTTATGCAAGGGATTGTTGGGAGTGGTTGTTCATGAAGAATCTTGGGGAGCTGTACAAGTACACAAGTCCAAGTACACAAGGCTCAGATTTGGAAAAACTTGCTTTGGGCACCTTTAGGAGCCAAGTTCCTGGGCCTAATTGCTCTACCTAGTCTTCACATGTCATTGATTTCCTATTTTCTTTCCTCCATCTTTCCAAAGCTGTTTTCTTTCTCATGCTGCAGACACAGGTGTGTTTGGCTTGTCCCTCTGGCCTCTGTGGAGCAGAGCCCTTTTATGCCAGCACACAAATAAACCCAAACAAGACCATGGAGCTCTTGGAGGGTAGCAAGGTCAGTGTTCAGATGAGGGCAGGGGCCAGCCACAGATCCTGCTGGTGACAGAAAGGCTTGCAAAAGTATGATGCCTTCTGTGCCCCAGACCTTCCAAGTGGGCAGAATGGAGACCTAGGGCAAAAATACATGTTTCCAGGGTTCCCCAGGTCTTGTACTCCTTTCACTAAATTGTCTTCTAAAGCTCTGTCCTAGCTTTGTTTGCCAGGCCACTTTGAGCTAGCCTGTCCTGGTCTACATTCTGTAGTCAGAGAAACAATAGAGTAGATGGAGTGTTGGATTTGAAGAAGAAAAAACTTAGATTCAAATCCCCTCTCCTAAGCTTACTGGTTATGTGACCTAATGTTTCTGAACTTCAGTCTCCCCATCTGTAAAACAGGGATTTGTTGTTGTTTCTAACTCTTTGTGATACCAATTTGGGGTTTTCTTGGTGAAAATATTGGAATGGTTTGCCATTTCCTTCTCTAGTTCATTTTACAGAAGAGGAAACTGAGGCACACAAGGTTAAGTGACTTACCCTGGGTCATAAAGCTAGTCAGTTTCTGAGGCTAGATTTGAACTCAGGAAGATGAATCTTCCTAACTACAGGCTTGGCGCTGTATTCGCTGTACCACCTAGCTGCCCCTAATAGGGATAGCAATATCCATTTTACCTACCTCCCAGGTAGGGCTCAAATGTGATATTCTAATCACAAGTGATACTCCTAAAACACAGGTCTGACCATTTGACTCCCCTACTCAAAAGACTTCAGTGGTTTCAGTGGATCTAATACGCATTCCTTCATTTGGTGTTTAAAGTTCTTTACAGTCTAGACTTACTACTCATCACACTTCTTCATATGCTCTACTGGCCTATTCATTGTTTTTCATAGGAAACATTCATCTCCCGTCTCTGTCTACAACACTTGACTTCCTTCAAAAGCTTGGCTAAAGCATCACTTCCTATAGGAGGTTTTTCATCCCTCCCCCTCTCCTCTTAGTTGCTAGTACCCCTTCCTTACAAAATTACTTTGTAATATTTTATATTTATTTTTATGTGTGTTCAGTATATTATATTGTTCCTCTCAATAGAATGTAAGCTTTTAATGCAGGGATTGTGTCACCTTTGGCCTTTTATTTCCAGTGCCTAGCACAGTGACTGGCATGTGGTGAGTACCTCAAACTGATTGATTGAAATTAGGTAATATCTATGTGACAGGGTGTTGGAGCATGCCCAGATCACCAAACATGGAGGCACTCTGATGCTGGAAAAAGACATCCTTGCATTCCCCTACCACATCCTTTTGTTGGCTACAAAGCCAGAATAAACTGCATCTTTTCTATGCACTCTTTCCTATTGGAGTCCAGAGAAAGTGAAGATTCACTCACATTGTGGGTGCCATGAATTGAACCAGTGAGGAGGACAGGGCTATTACTTCCCTCTCAGGCCCCATAACGCCTCCAAAAAGAGGCTGGGATTTCTGTTGGTTCCATTTTGTTTGTCCTTAGTTGTGGGGGAAGAAGGTAAAATGCCAACTGGACCCTCAATCATTGAACTACAGTGACCTTAAAGCCAGGATTCCAAGCTGGTTGTTTCAGGTGGCCAACCTAGCAGGAAAGCCTGAGAAACCAGGGTGCCTGTAAATCAAGGCCCTGGGGAAGAGGGTCCGATTTAGAACTTGGGACTAAACTAAACTGTGAACCTAATCCCTTTCCTGTCCCAAGTATGTTTTTAGATTTGTGATTATACTTGAAGTATAATATACTTTGACAACAATATTATTTAATTGTATTAATTGTTATTAATTAATACAATTAATTGTATTATTCAACAATATATAATAATTATACTTGAAGTAAATATTCATTATATTTGAAGTAAATATTCCTTTGTAAAACTGAATGTATTAGTGGTTAACTGGAGCTAGGGTGCAAAATATTTCCTACAGTTGGGGGGGTATACCATCAATGGGGGGCTAGAGGTAATACCGGAGACCAGAGAACCCTGGGGGAAGGGTGAAATGTCACATACCCAGCCTTCAGGGCCAGGGTAGTTATTGTTACATATTCAATAGTTTTTTTTTGCCAATTTCCAAGCGCTACCTAAATACCAGTTATTATTAGTATTATTCTAGCTGAAGGATGTGGAGGATCCAGAGAAGCATAATGAAAATGATAAAAGAGAAATCAGAGTCTTGGTGGAATTACTATAGGAAGGGGAATGTCTAGCCTAGAGAAAGATGAGTCTGAAGAGGGATTCTAATAGCCACCTTCAAATTTAAGAAGAGTCATTACAGACAGGATTGGAAGTCCTTGTCTAGCTTCTCTGAAAATAGAAGAATTTGTCTTAAAATTCAGCAGGATGAGGGGCGGCCAGGTGATCGAATCCCGGGCTCAGGCACTCAGCACCACACCCAGAAGTAACTGGCCGTGTAACCTTGAGCAAGTTACTTAACCCCGATTGCTTAAAAAAAAAAATCCTTTTGGGGGCGGCCAGGTAGCACAGCGAGTAAGAGCACCGGCTCCAGTGTTGAGAAGACCTGGAGATCGAATCCCGGGCTCAGACACTTAGCACCCACCCAGAAACACCTGGCCGTGTAACCTTGAGCAAGTTACTTAACCCCGATTGCTTAATAAATAAAATAAACAAACAAACACATAAATAAATAAATAAAAAATTCAGCTGGATGGATATAAGGAAGAACTTTCCGACTAGAAACACTGCTGGATGCCAGAGGAAGGTTTTGACCTTAATAATGCAATAGTCACTTGTTTTTCAGTTTTCAACAAGTATTCTACCAAAAAACCACTTATTCTAGGCATTTCAAGGGATTCAAAGAAGAAAAGGATATGATATTTTACCTCAAGAAGATTACAATTGAGTTGATGAGAGAGAACTAAGAGATGAAAAACTTGGAGAACAATGAATAATTAAAAGATAGTGTACAATTAAAAGCTAGGTTCTGAGAGACAAGATGGGAGGAAGATTTGATGGTGGAGAGATCGTTAAAAATAATCAGGAAGGGTTTAAGAAAGGTTTAAGAAATAGGTGAGCCTTGTGCTTGAAGGACAGGAAGGATTTGTTTAGTTGGAGGCAGTGATTTGGAGTGAATGGGATGCATTTCAGGGAAGGGGACAACAACGTGCAAAATCACAACAGCAGGAATCTGTGTGTTGTGAGGAAAAAAATACTATGAAGGGTACAACCTATCTGGTTTGGTTTAGATCAGATCCCATCTGGAAGTGAGACAGATGTAAGATGTTCTTATTGGATCCTAGGATGTGGAAAGGATTCTCAGAGGTAATCTAATCAATACCCCATCCTTTCAACACGAAGACTCTGTCACTGCCTGAAAGAGCTGTAGGAGACTTTTCCAGTGTTAGGTTTTCAGCAGTCCTGAGTAACCATCCACTGTGTTCAATTAGAAATATTTGTTTTTTTTTTTTAATAACACATCGTCTCTCCCTGACGTCATGAAGCTTACATTCTAGTGGATGGGAGTAATATCAACATCAATATAGATATATAATTTTGCTACAGAAAGTTCTTTCCCAGAATCTGTAAAGGGACAGACTAGAAATAAAGACATAGCCCCTGCCTTCAAGAAACATTCAGTCTAGCTGGGGAACAAAGTCCAAGACACATTTTTTTAAGTTGAGGAGAGAGACAGAACAACTTTATTGTATGTAATAGGGACTTAATATCTTTTGAATGAATGAATACAAGGCAGACTAATATTGTAAGCAGCATAGAATAAAAAAGTGTTGGGGAGTATGTTTATAGATTTGTTATTATGCCGTTGAAGTAAATATTCCTTTGTAAAATCTAATTTGACTATTAGTGGTTAAATGGAACTGGGGTGCCAAGAACCTCCCACAATCAGGGGAGCACTATCACTTGAGGCTAGACCCAATAGCAGAGAGAATAGAAACAGAATAGAGAAGTATTTTTTTCAGTGATCTCAGTCCATGACACATACACACTAACTACAGCATCTCAGACATTTGTCAATTCAAACCTGCTCTGCCCAGCTATAGTCAGTATAAAGCCCAATGAGAGAAATTATTATTTCTCTCTTGTATTAAAAACTAATTATTGAATCAAGATCAAGCTTTTTCTCCTTTTCTGCTTCCTCATCCAGAAATCAATAAATGTGGGAAATCTTTCTCAAAGATTTACCCAGTAAGAATGGCTAAAATCTAATCAAAGACAGTACAGAAATTCAAAGTTTAGGTGAATGGGTAGGTTCCTGCTCATTGTTTACTCAGATAGGTCTGGGGAAATGATCAGACAGATGATATGGAAATTGATTAATCTCTTGGACCAAGATTTGGGTGCTCAGTGTCACATACTTCAAGACTCTCATTGTAATATAGCCCACCTCTCATTGTAATATTTATTCTCTCATCAATTGTTAACCCTCAGAAATAAATACTCACTCCTCCAAGGACATATAAACCGTGAGCTCACCACAATAAGGGGTCATTAGCATTGAAGAGTATCACTGACCTCTTTCATTAATAATATGCTAACTTTATTAGTAAAATGATAAATTATACAAAAACTGTCTCTCAAACTATTTAAACTTCACTCCCATTATAAGTGGGTGTGCATATACAATACATACATCTTCATCTTCCCTTCTTTGTTCTCTGTGAAGGTAGTAACCATCACATGCAGCAGAGAGTAATGCACAGAATCCTGATCTCAGGTTCAAAATCCTTATTTGATAGCAATTTAACAAACAGTGATAAAGGGCTTACTCTGTGCAGTCAAGAAGCAGGATGGTTTAATGGGGAGAAGGTTAGTCAATAAGAGCTAGATTCATCCCATGTTGGCTTGCCCCCTGTGTGATCCTAAGGCAATCAATTAACATCTGTGCTCCACAGACCACTCCCTAGTACTTGTCTACCAAAACTTAGGCTGTGTTCTTAAAATTGGTGAAGATACCTAACTTGAAGAAATTATAGGTCCTTCCGGTATTCAAATATGTTCAGAGAATTGTTCCAGGACCTGAAGCAAAGATAAGTCAAGAAATAGTCCCTATCATTATGGCATTTGCCATCCATTGGAGAAATGAAATATACATTGATTACTATCCTGCAAAAAGCTTAATCTTACTCAAATCTTATTTTATTGAACATATACTAAATCCCACTTATTGAAATACCCACTTTGCTATTTATTAATTGAGTGTAATTCACTTAGCCTTTCTGAGTCTCAGTTTCCTTATTTGTAAAATAAGGATAACATTTGTACCACCTACTTTATTGTATCCCTAGGTCCTAATACAGTACCTTGCATATCATTAGCACTTGATAAATCCTTCTTGAATGGTCTAAATTTTCCGTTGTTAAATATGGATTCATATTCTCCATTTCCTCCATTGTAGTATTGCCTCTGAGCCACCCCTCAATTCTCACTCACAGGTGGAGTCCCCAGGTGAAGACTACCATTGAAGGTAGCTGGCAGGGTGTGGGGGCACCAGTGGGGCAGGAAAGAGGTCCACTCTCCTAAAACTATTATTGTTCATGAGCTCTTACAAGTACATTTGCTTTAACAATCAGTCTGTTGACAAAGTTAGCTCAAAGCAAAGGTATCAGTGGAAATGGCATAGTTTGAACATTACCCCCCAATTAACCTAGAGCACACCATCCCACAAATGTGCTACATAGAATCAGTGGGAAGAGTAAGCACATACACACAGAGTCAAACTCATAGAGCGAATTTTTGGCCTAGTTAACTGACACTTTTAGCACTTCAAGACCCTAACGGCCTTGTTTCTTCTCATAGAGTTCTCACACTCCGTGCTTAGCTTCTCTGCAGATTAGAGCTCTCTGGGCCTGACGCTCTCTGCAACTCAATTTTTTTCAGCTAGAATTAGCTCCCTTCTTGGTTAACAGAGTCCATGTTCCTTAGAGATGTCTCATGATTCAGCTGATCCCCTAGAGAGTGTGTCTTACTTTTTAACTGGCTGCCAGGGGTGTGGCTAGGTTTTTGGATAGCCAATGGCTAGCTTCCTTCTAATTCCATCAAGGTTTTTGCAGAGAATATCTTTATACCTCCTAAAGACTTGACAATATAAACACTCATTTCCCCGCCCCCCCTTTTTTTTTGCTTTTTGTAGGGCAGCTGGGGTTAAGTGACTTCTCCCAGGTCACAGGATTAGTTTTTGTGTTAAGTGTCTGAGGCTGGATTTGAACTCAGGCCCTCCTGACTCCAGGGCCGGTGCTCTATTCACTGGGCCACCTAGCAGCCCCACATATTTACACTTTGCTAAAGGACTTAATACCTCATTGTTTCCATTACTTCTTCCCTCTACCCCCTTATATTCTATAATTTCATAAACTGGACTGGGGGAAAACCATTGATCAGAGGTCTCCTGATTAACTCTACCTTCCCATGGACACTCTTGTTGTTGTTTGTCCTGTTTTCTAAGAGAACCAATGACATCACAAGGTCCTGACCCATGTGTGAATTGGATTTGAGGCAGAGCTGCACAAAGTCACTAGTCTCATTCTCTCTTCCAGAGTCATCCAAGTGAATGGCAAGACATAAGTCAGGATGACTGAGGCTAAAGCTTAGGATGGCATCTTTAACGTCTGGCCATGCTCTTAAGTCTCAACAGCACCTGCTTCAGCTGTCTTCATGACCATTGGAACAAATTGTTCTTATCTGCCCATTCCACCAGGGAAATCTTTACATGCTTGGGGTAGACACCCTTCTAACTCACCAGCAGGTCTGTGGCCCCGTAAGTTACCCTCAGCCTGGTTTGGTTAACTTCAACTTGGTTGAGTCTGTCTGTTGAGATGGTTTATGGGTTGTGACTGCTATTCATGCTGCAGCTTCCTGGAGTTACAGGTGAGAGCTGAGTGCTACTCACACCATAGGAGCTAGTCATTTTTGAATACCCATATGTAATGTAATGCCAAGGAAAGGCAACTTCCCAAGGTTCAAAATACCAGCATAGGTGTTCTCCATTTTATTCAGTGACAAACCAAGAACAGAGAAGATCAAAACATGACATCATTCAAAATACAGCATTTACTAAGTGTGATTAAATAATCTCCAAGTACTACCCCACCCCAGGACCTTCCATTCATTCAATCAATTACAAAGTCCCTGTTCTAAATACTACTCCACCCCTAGGCTGTACCTTCATTTAGTCCACCACAAAGCCCCTCTTCTCAAATGGAGATTAGTTTCCAAACATAAGTACATTCATTTGTTCAACCATAGAACACAAAAAGGTCAAAAGTTCCCCACCCCTGGATCACAATTGAATCTACCCCAGAGTTACATCAAGTTTAAGCACAGCACTTAATACCCAAATGGAGGTCTTTTCTTCATCTTGACAGGAGGCAAGTTCTCAGCAATCTTAGTTCCTGGGGAGACAAGGCTTAGCAAGGCCACAAGATACATTGCCAGTCCCTTCATTAATTCATCCTCTGTCTGTAGAACAGTCCTAGAACCCCTGAAAACATTAGCAAAACCCTCTCCCAGGATTTCTGTAAACACACAACAAGAAAATCCTTCTTCAGGGCTTCTGAACCAACAGAAAGGTTCCCAGACCCCTGCAACAACAGCACTGTCCTTCACCAGTGGACAGTATTCACTCTGTCTGCAGGACAGTCTCCAGACCCCTGCAACAACAGCACTGTCCTTCACCAGTGGACAGTATTCACTCTCTGTCTGCAGGACAGTCTCAGGAGCTCTTAGCCAACAGCCAGGTTCCAGGACTTCTTCAACAAAAGGACTGTCTTTCACCAGTGGACAAATCTGGCAAAATAACATCAAAACAGACAGACAAAGTACCAGCAAAACAGCCATGTCTACTCAGTCCTTGGCAGCTCAGGGGGCAGGTCTCAAAAGTCCAGGGCAATTCAAAGTGGCCCCAACAATTCTCTCAGTCTCTCTCTCTGCCTCCACGAGGTGCTGCTTCCAAAAAGTTCTTCTGCCTCTCTCTTGTCTCTCCAAATCTACGTCACCAGCTCCTCCCAGTTCAGGACTCTCTTTTCACATCCAGTCCATCCCACAGGTGGGATTAACAAGCTCTGGGTTTTAACACAATCAATTTGAAAAACCAAGCCAATACAGGGGAATCTTTAAATGCCATTACTATCACACCATACGACCCAAATACTCTTATATGATTAAAACAATGACACAAACAAATGAAAGAATCCAGGATACTGAGAGACACTAGTGAGGTTTTTTTTTTCCAATAGTCTAAAACCTCCTAGTTGGGAAATTGTTGGAGTAGGAAGAGCTGGGCTCAGAATCAGTTCTCTCTTCTACCCATCAGCCCTGAAAACCACAGGTTAGCAGAATTCTCTCTCATTCTCCATAGTTAAGGTGGGGAAGAGTGGTTGTATTGGGACAAGAGGGGTAGCTGGTTTTCTGGTATCATGTGATAACAGGACCCCCATACCCTGCCTCAACAATTTGAAGAATGTCAGAGTTGGGGGGGGGTGGAGAACAGAGGTGCATTTCCATTGCCTCCTTCAATCTGGCTCCCTCTGCCAGGTGTGAGGTTATACATTTCCCAGCTGCAGGCCATGGACTTTTCTCTATAATAGCAGCTGTTCAAGTGCATATTAGCACTCAAGATGCTTGATAAGGGGAATTAGAGCACTGCCTGGCTTCTTTATTTTTTTTGCCTGGCTGAATCAATAATTAAGTGTATTCTAATAGTGCCGTTTTGCTCAAGATTCTCATTTGGCTCAAGCATTAGGTCCAAATGAAATATTTAGTTGACAGGATACAGTTATGAAGGAAAACCACATTTCTGTCTGTATACTTTCATTTTTCTAATGATGAGAAACCATGGTACTTCTTCTACTCCTGGCTGCCCGTGGGTTCCTTGTCATTCCCCTTTCCAGGAGAAAGATTAAAAACTCCTCTTCTTCCTTTAGGAAAAATGACATTGTCAAATTCTAGTGTCCACAGCCCTATGAAATGAAGGCCAATAAGAAGTCCTTTTCCCGGTCTATTCTCTGGCAATATTTGGACCCATGATTTAGTTTTTGAGTAAATGGGGTGCTTTTTGAAGGACTGTTGGACAGGTTCTCCAGGAATTTTTAACCTTGGTAAAACTTGAAGTCACCTCACTATTGCCCATCTTCTTACTGGATCAGGCATGTAAGGGGGAGGAGCCACTGAAATTGCTGATGGAGTGTCCCAGAAAATGAGCCACAGTGGGGCTCCCAGCACTCACCCAATCTGACTGGATTAGGAATGTGATTATTTATTTCATTGTCTGTGAGAGTGTGGGCAAAAGCAAGCCCTGTCCACTCTTTCAAGCCCCAGTATCTCCACTTCAGGGAAACAGAAGTTCTGTTTCTTTATCCATCTTCACCTTCATACATGAAATATTTAAGGAAAGAAGTAAGCCAAACAAAAGCATATGTTTGTCATTTATTCAATAGCACTCTCCCTATTTTTTGAGAATTTTATGAGAATGTTTTCCTTACAATGATCCCAAGATATAGATGGCAGAAACATTATTTCTTCATTTTTACAAGTCAGGAAACTGAGGCTCAGAGAGGTGAAGGGATTTGTTCAGGGTCACATAGCTACTATTTGTTAGAGCCAGGCTTTGATTTCAGGAATAAAGTCCAGTGTTCTGCCCACTACAGAATGCTAAGTGCCCAGTCAATGCAAAGTGTTAAAGATGACAAAAACATGGGAAAAACATGATGTCTGCCCTTAAGGAGCTGCATCTAGTTGGGAATACAGGCACACAAATATCTATAATCCCAAGCAATAATGTTATAATAATAGCTAGCATTTGTACAGTGACTATTACATGCCAGGCACTATGCTAATCACTTTACAAGTATCTCATTTTATCCTCAGAACAACCCCAGGAGGTAGGTGTTACTATTATCCCTCATTTTACAGATGAGGAGACTGAGGCAGACAGACATTAAATAACTTGCCTAGGGTTCCAAGCAGTTAAGTATCTGAAGCCAGATTGAAACCCAGTACTCTATTTTCTGTACTACCTTGGTGCCTCTGAGAAGGTCCATGATTAGAACAAAATGAGTGCTAGAGGAATTCCAAAGAGTAAGGGAGGAAAGGATCACTTCTGGCTGGAGTGGTTAGAGCTGGCATCATGGAGGAGGTGATATTTGAGCTGGACCTTGAAGGGACAAGTACAGTATCAATAGGTAGAGATTTAGGGGGTCACAATCAAAGCACAGACAATAGTCTGAACAAAGGTATACAGTTGAGAAAGAAGAATGTCTTTAGAGAAATGGTGATTGGGATAGAGGAATGCCTGGAGGTGGGCAGGGCTTGTGAAGAGGAAAACCCAAAAAGACAAAACTGAAGAGGAAGGGTGGGAACAGATTATGGTTGCTCTGAGGAAGAAGGACTTTGGTCTGGTAAGCATTGAAGAAAGGTAGCAGAGACAGAGATGAGATGGTAAAATGGAAAGCTAAAGAGGGAAAGCAAGAGGAAAGAAGGAAAAAGAACGAAATGAAGGGTATTACCTTCATATACAATTGGGGTTTTTGTGGGTTGTTTTTTATTAGTTTGGGGTTTTGGGGGGCAATCAGGGCAAATGATTTGCCCAGGGTCACACAGCTAGTAAGTGTCTAAGGTCAGATTTGAACTCAGGTCCTCCTGACTCTGCGATTGGTCCTTTATCACTATGCCACCTCAATGTACCTATATTTGGTTTTTTAAACAACAAGTACCTAATATAAATTCATAGTTTTGTATACAATCATTTCTGTACTGAAGTATTCAAACTTGCTGATGATTGTTAAGTTCCCAAAGAAAAAAATTAAATCTTTTTATTTTAATGTTGTTTTCAACTCCCCTTGATGTTGGAGACAAAATTTCACCATCTGCCTTCTGAGCTCCATGCCATATCTGAGAGTTGTGGACTTTATTTGGAAGTGCCACTCTTTTGAAAAGAAAGAAACTGAGTGCTATACTAAACAACATAAATGTGTATCTCAATCCAGTCCCCTAGCTTAGCTGTTGCTTCTTTTTTCTAAGACCTGTCCATTTTCCTGACCTGATCTGGGGAGCAGGAGCATGTATGTTTTTACCTGCTACCTATATGTAGCTTGAGTTTAATGATCAATTATCATTTAATAATTACAATATTGGCATCCTCTTAACAATGAGTCAGAGGGAGAGGGGCAAGAGGCAAGAGGAGGCAAATCAGAAAGCTCTTAGAACAATCCCTGGAAGAGGTAATAAGAGCCTGGACCAGTGGTAATGTGAGTGGAGAATAGGGTAAGTGGATGCAAGATCTTTGTGGAGATAGGTCTGACAGGAGCGATGCCATGTGAAGGAGTGATTCGGTGAGACCCAAGCTTGAGGAAGACCTGGGTTCTAAGTCTTATTTTAATTGGTTCTAGCTGTGTGACCCTAAATGAGTCACTGTAACTCTCAGGCTACAAATTGGTAAAGGGAGCTTTCTCACTGTGAGTTCCTATGCCAGTGTAATCACAGGTCCAGGACCCCCAGAAAGAACAACTGACATGACTTGTCAAAGTGGGGGAGTAGTTTGTGAAGGTGGAGGAAGAGTCAAGAATGGCTGGGAGGCATTGAGTCTGAATGACTGGGAGGATGGTGATTCTGTGTTGGAATAAGGGAAGTTAGGGAGAGGATCCTTCCCTAGAATCTCCCAATGCAGCTTTGGCTCTTCTGGACCCACAGTGCTGTCTGTAAACTTTCCAAGGAGGTGGAAAGTAAAGGTGAGGATTCACCTGGGACATTCTGAAGCAAGTTGTGGCATAAGACTGGGCACAGAATCCTAGCAAAGGCAAGAAGAAATGGGTGACTGGGGCCTGAGATCTGATAAATTAAAGGTTTGGGCAATATTAATGTGTGTTTGGTTTTTTTTCCTTTTGGAGGGCAATTGGGGTTAAGTAACTTGCCCAAGGTTACACGGCTAGATTTTTGTGTGGTTGTTAAGTGTCTGAGACCAGAACCAAACTTGGGTCCTCCTGACTCTGGGTCCAGGCTTTACTCACTGCGCCACCTAGCCACCCCAATATTAATGTTTGATGCCAAAGCCAGGTTCAGCATCAGAGATTGCTGAACATGCATTGAAAAGACCAACAGAAAAGTAACCATGTCTGAGAAAAGGGCCAGGTCAAATCCAGGTATATGATTTTGTCCAGGGAAGCCCACAGGCAACAAAGCCTGAGGTTTAGGAATGAGTGACTCAGAACAGGCTCCAAATTCCTACTCTCCTGGTTCATGCAAGAGTTAAAGCACAATTAGGTATGGCCAAGCCCAGACTTCAATCTTCTCCTGAACTTTCTCTTCAATTGGAAAGTTCCCGCTATTGCCTATACTCTACTACTGCCCTCATTAACATGTATTGTAGTCATGGAACCTACATGGCCAGGGACAGGGTGACGAAGGTTCAGTTGAGGTATTAGTAGAGAGTCCAGGTGGGACTTTCTAATATGAAGTTGCAAGCGAGAAGCTGAAATTCCTGGGAGAAGGCAAAGCTAGACACACCTGGAAGACATCTATATAGAAATGATCGTTGAAAGTTGTTGAAAGAGGGAACATGTTATGGTGCAAACGAATGCTGGATTTTTAGACTTATAGGACCTGGGTTCAAATTCCAACTCTGACACTATTTTTGCCCCAATGACCTTGGGAAAAATCACTTAAATTCCCTTAGCCTCAGTTTCCTCAATTATAAAATGAAGGGATTGACCTTTAAAATTTCTTCCAACTATAGATTAATGATCCTGAGTTACTAACCTCTTTGGTCCTCAGTTTTCTCATATATAAAATAGGGGATTGGATTAAATGACCATTGAGTTCCCTTCCTGCCCTAAATCTTTGACCATCAAGGAAAAGAATATAGAGAGAAAGAAGGGCAGGGGACAGAGCCTCGAGGGATAACTATCCTTAGAGAATAAGAGCAAGAATAATTAGAAAAGAATCAGAAAGAAGGGAGGAAAACCACTAACGAGCAATTTCAGAAAATCCAAAGAGGAAAAGGACATCCACAAGAAAGGCATTAGCATCCAATACTGCAGAGAGACCAAGGAAAATGATAAGACCAAGGCCATTTGGTTTGGTGACTGAGAGGTCACTGATGACTCTGAAGGGAAAAGAGAAGGAAATTTCACAACTCGCCCTGCCAACACCCACCAATATCAGACTCAAACACTCTTCACTGCCAAAATGTTCTCCCTTATATCTAACCTAAAATCCCCCTGCAAATGCTGTTCCTATTTGATAGATTGTACGGTCTCTATTTCTGTGAGTTTCTCAACTAACAAATTACCTCCTAATCTTGAAAGGTATAGCCTGAGAAGGTCCTAGATAGCAACTTGCTATGGGGCATGAGAGAAGCTCATTCCTAGCTTTCCATAGGGGCCAAGAGGTAGGGGTAGGGACCAGTAGTGCCTGGAATACTGACCTGCCCTCAGAAGCAGTACGGAAATGAAAAAGTCCAAAGTCCCCTGTTTCAGGTGAGAAATAGCCTCAGCTAGCTAATTATTTGCACAGCTTGCCTCTCTCTCCAATCTCCTCTGTGTTTTAGATAAATATTTTGTATACGTTTGCACTAGAAATTAGAAAGGGAGGGGAGAAAAAGGAAAGTCAAGTGATGTTGATCTTGAATCCAGCCTTGCTGGCTCGCTCTTGTAGTGTTTGAAAAGTCAATCCATTCATCTCCAGCAAAGTGGGCAATGCAGTAAATTGATATTTGTCTAATATTTGCTCAGCCTATTGTGTCTTGCTGTGTATTCCCAGGTGCTCTGGCTTTCGGGGAAAGTTAATCACTAAGTCTTAAGACCTCCCCAGCTGTGCCATTTCTGAGCAAAAGGTGTGGAAAATGTTAAAAAAAAAAAAAAAAAG
>NW_027187419.1:2121080-2132342 GCF_028583685.1 Petaurus breviceps papuanus
ATATATATATATATATGTGTGTGTGTGTATTTCTGTCTGAACTGCAACTGGGCCGATTCCTAGCAGTTGTCAAAGACAAGAGGAGCACTCACAGGAGTAGGGTGCCTGCCAAGGGAAGGGATGGGGATGGAACAACACCTAAGTTAGACAGAGCTTTGTCCCAAGGTGCCCGCTTGAGGGGCTGTTTCCTTCCTGAGGGGGATTCCATCTGTAACACCAAGACTGCCCCACCTCTCCGAGACCTAACTTCGATTATAAGGGCCTTGTCCTCTCCCCAACCTATCACCTTCCCTCCTCTTTTTCTACCCAGGCATGGACTAGCATGACCACTCCTACTGGGTAAACTGTTCTCTCTTTCAAACCTCCCCTCCCTCAATTCCCATGGGTCAGCAAGTCTGAATACAACTAAGGCAGACGGAATTTTCCCCAAGGATTAGAATTACTAATTATGGCTCTGGTTGGGAATTTAAGAGGGGCTAGGGCAGGACTGTGATTGGGCAGTTCATCCTACTTGGAGCACTCCTGTTGGGGAAGACAGAAGTAATGGCATTTAATGGAGGGGAAGGATCAGTGAGCCTGTTGGAACTCTGTTCCCTGACTGGAGCTGCTCAGTTAGACCGATGAATATATCCCCATGATTGATTGATGGTTGGTATATTATTAAAATGTGTGTCTGTTTGAAAAAATAAACAACACTTTTCATCTCCCTGTGGTCCTCACAACAACCTGGCTAGATATGAGAATATTATAGCATGGTAGAAAGTGGTTAGGATGAAGAAGCCTGGTCTTTAGTCGTTCAGTCTAGTGCAAGGGTGGGGCACCATACATGGCCCTCTAGGCCCTCAAGTCTGAATCCGAATTTCACAGAACAATTTGTCCACATCTGTTCAGTCAAGTTTAGATTCAGTCAAAGGGTCTCACTTGAGGACCTAGAGGGCCATGTGTGGCCTCAAGGTCACAGGTTTCCCCCACTCCTGATCTAGTGGGTTTTCACCAGCCAGTACAGTGAAACCCCAGAGTAAGAGCTCACCTTTGAAGAATACAGCAAAGGAAGATGATGTTATTTATTTTGTTCCTTCTAGAAGAGAACTCAGAATGTATAGCTGGAGTCTGGGCTGGGAGTGAGGTCAGGCAGCAAGACTAGTTGCCTAGTTTGGTAGTCTGTTGAATTCAGCAGCTCCTATGCAAAGCAGGAGACAGAGGCCTCAGGTGAAGGTCCAACTTTACTGCATACTAGCTGTGTGATCTTCAAAGAATCAATTTACAAAACTTCTGAACATTAGTTTCCTTGTCAGTAAAATGCTGAAAATAATAACTCATACCACCTCCACCGTGATGGGTTTGTTGTGAAAATTCAGTGAGATAATGTATGTAAAAGGCTTTAAAAATCTGAATGCTCTAGATAAATGTCAGCCATGATCAAGAGATGAAGGCAATGAGGATGTCAAGAAAACAGAACTCCTTTCTTCTGAGCTTCCTTTCATGTCTGGGTTGTCTGCCCAGGGCAGAGGAGTCCATCAGTATAGTCACACCCGTGGTCTGTTTCCTCCCCTCCTGAATGCCAGAAGCCAAGCTGAGCCATATTAATCAGAACTTGATGCCAGTTTCAGTTGCTATTGGTTATTTTTTTCTGATACCACGTTTTCCCCTGACTTGAAATATATGTCATCTCTTAATCCACCTGGATGAATGGTCTGATGTATAATCATCTACCTGATTCGGTTGCCACTCTATGAAAATGGCCCCACTCCATGAAATGACAACTCCGTGCTTTAAGTGCTGGTAACTTTATCAGATAAAATCCCAATAAAAAGAATTACAGGAATTTCATGTCTATACCACGTTTAGGTAAAGGAAGAAACCAATTTGGAGGCTCTGTGAAGTATATTCGATGTGCTTGTTAGAAGTGATTACAAAAGGTCTTTGAAGATTCCTATCTTCCAGTAGGCTGCCTATGAGTGAAATGGAAGACTGTTCTGTATAGGGGAATATATGCCACAGTTGCGAAATCAGGACCCCTTTAAAAAAAAAAAAGCTTACAGGAACAAGAAGTCCTGTAAAAACATAAGTGGCTGCTTACTTTAAACCCATCTCCTTAAAATTTTGACTCTGTCTCTCATTCAGTTGCCTACTTTTTCCTATTTGTGCCGAAGAAGGCATATTATATGATGTAAGGGACATAAATGGACCCTTCTCTTCCATCTCAAGTCCCCAACATCTTCCCCACCAGTCTAACCATGCTGCCTAAAATTGCCACCATTAGTTATCTTTCTGCATTAACACAATTCCTCAGGGACAGTGGCCTCCAAAGTTGGAGCCATACAATGACTATAAAGGGATTATGGCAGGATCCCAAGGGGTGTTTGAAGATAGTAAGATGGGTCATATTCCACCCTCCCACAAGAACCAATCATGGACTCATTTCCACCAAAACTACCCCATACCATTCCAAAACTCCCCCCACTTCCATCACCCCCATGTCGAATTAGTGGCCAAATCTTGTCGGCTCTACCTCCATGACATCTTTCATATCCATCCGCTCTTCTCTGATCCCATAGTCACTACCCCAGGTCAGTTCCTCATCCCCTCTTCCCTGGACTGTTTCAAGAACCTCTTAATTGGTCTCCCTGCTCAGGTTTCTCCCCTTTACAATCCATCTTCCACACAGATGCCAAACTATTTCTGTTAAAGCCTTCTTTTTCAGTACACTGGTGGCTCCCTAAGATAAAAAATTATTTGATCCTTTTGAATTCCTATTTGTTTATTTTATATCTGTATAAGTTTTATAACATATATAATTATTAGTATAGTAGTACATGAAAATAATTTTGAGAGACTTATAGAGACACAGTACATTTCTTGGTACAAGCAATCATTCTAATATAATTTCAACTTGCATAACAATGGTCAAACATATGTGCTTCTACTACCAGGGGGACGATTCAGAACATCTGACCTTGGCCAGATGAAAACAGATTCAGCTAGTTACGCACACACATACACGCACACACACACACACATACACACACACACACACCCCTCTTTTGTTAGTTCTCTTCCATTTAAATTCTGGATTTCATAGTTCATGGCTTTCTTTTGTTGAGTTTTAAATTCTGTAATTTTTTAAAATGTCATTCCTAAGGAAACCCACAAAAGTTGTAGCTCTTAAAAAGCACTCTGTAATAACTGTTAAGAGATATTGCAGCAGCTATGGATGTGGGGATATCAAGCGTTTCAAAGATCACTCAAGCCCGAAACAAACAGGATCACCCACACCAAAGTGCAAAGGAAAATACAGTCAAAAACCACAAGTGCTGACAAACTATTTTGTCAAGCATTTATCGAGCACTTACTATATGCCAGGTACTTTACAAATGTTATCTCCTTGGATCCTCACAACAACCCTGGAAGGTAGGTGTTAAAATTGTTATCCCCATTTTACAGTTGGGAAAACAAAGGCAGGAAAAGGTTAAATGACTTTAAACACCTAGGGTCACACAGTTAGTAAGTGTCTGAGACTTGATTTGAACTCAGGTCTTTCTGACTAAAGGCTCAGCACTCAACCAACTGTGCCACCAGTCACCTATTGTTATAAAAAAGCCTCATCAATCTTCATAAAATAAACTAAGATTTTCAGAGTGATCCTGCAGCTGGAAGAGTTGTTACTGTTTCCTCTGCTTTCTAGAACAGGCTTCCTAATACTGGAAAAACATGAACTTTTTAAAAATAGCTGCTACCTTTTGCTGTGAAGAAAAAAAAAATCATGTTTTGGCAAGACAATATTAAAACTGAAGCACTGAAGGTGAAGAAAAGGCAATTTTTATTTCTGAAACTCACTTTTTCATTCAAGGCTATACCAAAACTATTGTCATAAGTCCAAGTGAGTCTGTAAGATCTGAGCACTTTTATCAGACTGTAAAACATGCATCTAAAAATATTTGGGGGATTTTCTTATCCCATTGATAAAGAATGATGAACCTTGCTATACTGAGGTATAGAACTGGGAATTATAAAAGTCCTACATAAGATGGAATATTGCAACCCAACTTTTATGAACATGTTTCAATGATCTGAGAACTCACCAGATTTATAACCTCTTGAAAACCTATGGGCAATATATAATAAGTGCCAAACTTAGAAAAACAGACTAATCTTCATAATTACATTTAATCTCTAATGTCATACAAGTGTGGTTTCAGTATGAAGAATTACAGAAGATATGTCAAAATCTTGTGAACTCAATCCAAAATGTTTAAAATAAATGATTTCAGCAAAAGGACATATTGAATATTAAAATCTTTTTTAAAGAGGTAAAAAGTTGGGAGCGGCTAGGTGGCACAGTGAATAGAGCACTGGCCCTGGAGTCAGGAGGACCTGAGTTCAAATGCGGACTCAGACACTTAATACAAAAACTAGCCATGTGATCTTGAGCAAGTCACTTAATCCCAATTGCCCTCCAAAAAGGAAAGAAAAAAAGAAGTAAAAAGTTGTAAAAATGATTCTAAAGTGTAAAACCCCCAGAGTTCCATTTCCTTGGTCTCAGAGGTTCATTGATCCATGACAACATTCCTCCCAAACTCATCGTACTCAGGTTCCACCTTCTCCATAGAGGCAATGTCAGTTAAGTGGTTGCAAGGTCACAAAGGTAGTAGATTTCAGAGACTGGATTTGAACCTAGGTCTTCTGACTCCACAGTTGGTGCCCTTTCCTTTGGGTAGATCAGGGGAGCTTTCCTTGATCTGCCCCTTACACAAACTTTACCCACTTCACCATTTGGTCCAGGGTTTGCTCTTCTCCAAAGATTCCCTCACCATCACTTGTTTCCGATATAGTAACATGGGTTGACCTTCTCAGTGAAATTCGCTTGCCCTGCTAAGTAAGCTCAGGGAGCTATAGGCCTCACTTTGTGCTCTTTCACTGACCAGAACTCCGGCTCCATTTCTGGCATCCAGGGGCTGGGCAGACCCTGACAGCTAGTGGCTTCTTTCTTTCCCTCCCTGGTTGATTTTAAACCGGAGGGTTGAAAGCACAGGCAACAACAGTTGGTTTTAATCCCCTAAGGCAACTTTAGAGCCAATAGCTGAGTTAAGCAAGACAGAGGGAAGCCGCACATGGTTTTCTCCTTCATTAATAAGTTTTCGTGACAGTCAGAAGGAATTCTTTCTAGTCAACTCTTTGTAGTTGATTCCTGATCGCGGTCCTCCCGTTGTTAATATTGTTGTTAAACTCCCGAAGCCGCACTGAGTGAAAGCTAATTATAATAATTAACAGAGAACTCCTGAACTTGTCAAACTGGTAATTATAAACCACGGGGACTTTTATCATTAATAGATGCTGTGGAAAGTGAACGTGGAGGGGCGCTGCTGGAGGAGAGATTGCATCGGAGATGTTCCAGGTCGGCAGCCAAGTCTGACTGACACGGAGGGTCTGTATTCCCCTGTCTCGTCACCCAATTCTTTAGAGCCACCCTCCAAAATGCCTCCCGCTCCCAACAAACTAAAGGACCAAGGACCAAGTTATTTACACCCAGGCAGGTTGGCCTTAGCAAATGGTGGAGTGGGTTTACTCCTACATAGCACGATTCCTAAGGACATCAGTAAAGGCATCTGAACCCCCATAACCTTCTCAAATGATGACCACAGTGCTTACATTTCACTATCAGGTGTGTGTGTGTGTGTGTGTGTGTGTGTGTGTGTGTGTGTTAGAGGGTATTTTAGTCCTCCATGACCCCAGTGAAAAGGAAGGTGTCACTAGAAGGGATAATGCTTCAAGCTGCATCAGCTAACTCCTTAGCCGAGGATTAATTGACAGCAAGCTAAGAGGAGCAGGATACAAGATAGGGAAGGTAGAAAGACTGGGAAATGAGGATGAGGGAGAGGAGCACTAATGGGGGAGTTAGGGTAGTGCCAAAAATAAACTCTGCTAACTTCACAATTTTTCCTAGATCCAAACTTCCAATCTGTGTGTTTCTCCTGAGGCCCAAGAAAGAACCATGGAGATAACTCCAAGCATCTCTGATTCTCTTATAATGCAATGACCCCAAAGGACAATTGGGTATTTTCCTTCCATCCTGTAAGGTTACCTGCATTTTTTGCAGGGAAGAGAGGGAAAGAACAGAAGTGGCTTACTTTGCACAGAAACTCTTCCTATTTGCGAGATCATACCTTTCTGAGCTGGAAGGAACCTTGGGGTAGGCAATCTATTCAAACCCCCTCATTTTATAGTCGAGAAAACTGAGGCCCAGAGAGGTTAAATGATGACACAAGATCACACCAAACCAGA
This sequence comes from Petaurus breviceps papuanus, assembly GCF_028583685.1. Lineage (NCBI taxonomy): Eukaryota > Metazoa > Chordata > Mammalia > Diprotodontia > Petauridae > Petaurus > Petaurus breviceps. The sequence goes on from NW_027187419.1 coordinate 2,127,363, forward strand.
ATTCAAAGCTAGGTCCTCCGATGCTATATCTAGGCTCTTTCCATCACATCAGATTGCTTGCCTAGATTTATAGGTGTAATTTTAGCTCATTTTATGAACATTATTCAACTCTGTCTCTAGCTCACCACTGGTCTTCCTCTCTTGCAGTGAAAACAGCATTGTCCTATGAGGACCCTGGGTTCAAGCCTTGGCTCTACCACTTATTGGATGTGTGACTTTTGGCAACCTTACTGAGGATCATTTTCTTTATCTCTGAAATGGGGATGATAATATCTTTCCTTTTTCACTTCACAGCAATTCTGTGAGGCCCAAATGAGGTATTCTATATATTACAAAGTAGTCTATGTTGATTGTAATGTAAGTAACAATTTTGATTATGCCAAGAAGTTACTACTATGTGGAGGACCCAAATCAGAGGAGGGAGAAGGGGGGGGGGGGGGGAGGGAAGAGACAAAGACAGAAACAGAGACAGGGAGAACAGAGTCAGTCATAGGTTTCATTTCATGCTCCAATCTTAACTAACTCCCTGAGGTTATTCTTCTTCTTTTTTTGAGGGGGGCTTTTTGGAGGGCAGTTGGGGTTAAGTGACTTGCCCAAGGTCACATGGTTAGTTTTTGTGTTAAGTGTCTGAGGCCAGATTTGAACTCAGATCCTCCTGACACCAGGGCCCATGCTCTATTCACTGTGCCACCTGGCCGCCCCTCTAGGCTATGCTTAATACTGAGAAAAGAATCAGGAATAAGCCTTGAGCTTCATTCCAGCACTGCCTTCCTATGAAGGGAGAAGAATGGGTATTGATTGTCCTCTCCTGTCCTCTCCTACTATCACCGCTACCACCCCCACCATCCATCCATCATCATCATCATCATCATCATCATCATCATCATCATCATCATTGTCATCATCAATGGAGGACAGTTGACTCCAAAGTAGCTTCAGAAGAGGAACACAGGAATAGGAAAGATAGTCCATATCAGCCTCCCCCCTTTGCCTTTTTCCTTCATTATCCAACCCTAATCTCTATTACTTCCTCTCTAACCACAGAATTTTAGAACCTCAGAGTTAGCTAGTAGACAAATCCTTTTCCTAAGTTCATGAGTTCCTTCTACATCTACCAATTTGTCTCTAAACTCCTTTGTGTTGCATTGCATCCACAATCCAGCTCTGACATCCCTCTCTAGACATCTGCCACTGTTTCCTTACGTGCTCCATGCACATGTACCATACCCACTGCTATAGTTAGAATTGTCTATTTACTGCACACCAAGAATTCCTGCCTAATGGCCTTTTCTGCTTGTCCATGCCCTAGTCTTTCTTTAATAACCAAATTCATTCCCACCTTCTTCATGAAGTCAGTTCCCTGACTAGTCCATCCCACCTCTGAGCTCCAAGAGCACTTAGTAACTACACCATTTTCATTTAACATAAGTGGACCTCACAAAAGATCAAAGATTTAGAGCTGGAAGAGATGAGAGATTATCTAGTCTTGTCTCATTTTACAGATGAGAAAATTGAGGTTGAGAGGTGTCAAAGTGTCATAGGGTCATAGACCTGGAGCTGGAAGGCACCTTAGAGGTCAGCTAACTCAATCCCCTTAAAGATAAGGAAAATGAGACCTAATCTGGTGAGATGAGATGGTCAAAGTACACATAGGTAACTAGAAGTAGGAGAGATTCTAACCCAGTTCCTTTAATTCCAAAGTCACAGTCAACATTCCATCACAGTCATATCTAAAGTATGGCAGATTGGACTCTTAGCCAGAAGTCCTGGGACTTTGGGTAAAGGGAGATGTAACTGTACAGAACAGGAACAATCACTCAGTGAGGGGGATGGATTGTATGTGGTGGGGGGGGGGTGAAAGGGAGATGGAGGAGTCTGAGGATGGAGGGGTAATCTCACATCTACTGGGTTATTAAGATGCCTCAGGCTCTTATATTTACTATCAGAACTCAACAAGATGAGCATAAAGTTAGTACTTATTAGCATTAATAAATTAGTTACTTTATCATGCCATTTTAATTTTCTATAGAATGATTTTGGGGTTTAGACTGGAGGCAGCAGTGGATAGAGTGCTGGGCTTGGCATCAGGAAGAATTGAGTTCAAATCTTACCACAGACACCGTGTGACCCTGAGCAGATCATTTAACCTCAGTTTCCTCATCTACAAAATGGGGATAATAATAGCACCTGCCCCATAGGGATATGGTGAAGATCAGATCAAAGGAGATAATATTTGCAAAGTACTTAGCACAGTGCATGACTCATAGTAGGTGCTATATGAACACTAGCTATTATTATGTTGTCGATCTCAGCCACTGACTACTCATGTGACCTTGGACAAGACATTTAACCTCCATTTGTAAAAGATGGGCTTGGACAACATAACCTCTAAGGCCCCTTTCAGTGCTAAATCTATAAGCCTGCAAGCCTAGGAATTCACATCAGCATCATTAATTCTTGGTTCTGAGTCTTTCTTTGAACCAGTATCTCCAGTGCCTAGCAAGGTGCCTGGCACATGATACACATTTAATAAATGTCTCTTGATAGATTGTTGTAATCTTGCTCTCTGCCTCTGTTCACTAAGAGAACACACTAAATTCTTCAGATCCCTAGATGTAGCTTAAGCTGGGACTACAAAGCACCTCCATAGCTGAACCCCGGTCTATATTAAGGAGGTATGACTGGATGTGAATAGGCCTGTACTTTCCACAGCCACTGAGGAGCAGGCCATAGTCAGGAGCTTCCACCAGCCTCTTCTAGTGCCTGGGGTACCTCGTGCCTCCTACACCTCCTGACTTGGCAAGGGATAAAAGTCTTTCACCCACAAGCCTACTGACACATAGCTGAGTTATGGAATATGGCCTTACTTTGCTACTTAAGAACAGAAGTAACAGAAAGCTAAGAGTACAAAATTCCATCACAGGGGTGGCCAGGTGGTGCAGTGAGTAAGAGCGTCGGCCCCAGAGTCGGGAGACCCGAGATCCGATCGGTTCTGGCCTCAGATACTTAACACCCACACAAAATAACTGGCCATGTAACCTTGTGCAAGTTACTTAACCCCAATTGCTTTAAAAAAAAAAACTATCACTGAGGGTTTAGGTTCCCAATAGCCCAGGTCCAATTCTCTTGGTAAGTGGGACTCAGTTCCCTTTGGTTTACCTGCCCTCTAGCCACTCTTTCTCCTAACCTAACAAGGGAAAGGGAAAACACATCAGCAGATATACTGGGCCAATCAAACCAGAAGTTCCAAGGCTTGTTCTAAGGAATATTGAGGATCAAAGGTTGTATCAGAGTTTATAAGGGGAAAGAGGCAATTCAGACAGTCATACTTTTACTAGAATCTACTTGGAACTGTCCATATTAGGGGTTCTTAACTTTGTGTGAGTGTGTGTGTGTGTGCGTGTGTGTGATGGACCCCATGGCAGTCTGGTAAAGTCTATGAGCTCCGTCTCAGAATAACGTTATTAAACATACAATGTAAAATATATGAGATTACAAAGGAAACCATATAAATGGAAACACAGTCATTAAAATATTTTCTACAAAAGGAAGACCTTTTGTTCTAGAGTCTGAGTCTGAGGGAAAAGGGGAAAAGGTAAAATGATTGAGGGATTGGGGAGGGTGGGGAAAACACTTGCGGCTCCCTGTAAGGGGAAGGGCTGGTGTCCAAATTCCCTTTGGGGTTTATATCCCTTCTGTGTTTTCCTGTCCCTACCAAGCCACCAGGATGAGGACAGCCAAACCAGTTTAAATGAGGGCAGGGCTTGGGGTCCACCCACTTCAAAGTTTCAGACAAGTTTTTATTTATAGACCAACTTCAAAAAACATGAAGGAAACTTCAGAATCCCTCAGGACCCAGTGACCTCTTCTGGGGTTGGCCAAGATAAGGAAAAGAGAGACCATAAGCCACTGTGGGCCATGGGTGGGATAAGGGAGGGAGTTGAGCAGCCCCAAAAAGGGACCTGGAGCCCAGCCCAGGCTAACCCCCAACGGGAGAGGTCTCGCGGGAGTTCCCACTAAGCTCAGTTGGACTGTTATAAATAGCCCACCAAACTTTTTCCAATCTCCTGCCAAGTTCAGGTTCTCGTTTGCATGCTGGGTGAAGGGTCGGGGCCAGGCCAGCTTTTATCGAGGTTGCTTCTGCCAGAGCCACAAAAGACCAATTTCCTCAGCCTATGCTTTTGTTTTCAGAAGGGGCTTCAGCTCATCCACGGAGATGCCATTGTTTGCGAGGAGGATTTTTAGATCAGCTGCTCGCTCTTGGCTCCCTTCTCCTCAGAGTTCTCCTGTTCTTTTTGTGAAGCCCCTGCTCTCCTGGACAGTAAACAACAAATGGTCCTATTCACCCTGGAGATAAGATTGTGTGTCTCCCAAAGTCACCGCAGTCCACAGCAGCTCCTGGAACTGTTTGAATAATGAGGCTCCTGGAGAATTTGTGTTGTTTTATCCTTTTCTTCTAGGAGATTGGAGATTCCCCAGGCAGGCAAGGAAAGTGCCCGCTGGGGGTTGCCTGGAGGTGGCTAGCACAGGGCAGCAAGCCCAAGTAAGCTTTTTCTGGTTTGTTTTTGTTTAGGCATTTGATTGTTTCTTGAGATTGTAGGCTTAAATTTTTTTTAATAACTTTTTTTCCCTTTCTTTTCTTTCTTTCTTTTTTCTTTCTCTTGGGTTCTTTCTTTCCTTTCCTTTCTTTCTTCTCCCTCCATTCTTTCTCTCCTTCCCTTTCCCTCCATCTTTTCCTCTCCCTCTTTCTTTCCTTCATTCCTTCTTTCCCTCTTTTCTTTATTCCTCTTTCTCTTCCCTCTTTCCTTCCTTCCTCCTCTTCCTTCCTTCCTTCCTTCCTTCCTTTCTCTCTCTCTTTCTTTCTTTCTCCCTTTCTCTTTCTTTCTTTCTTTCTTTCTTCCTTTCTCTTTCTTTCTTTCTTTCTTTCTTTCTTTCTTTCTTTCTTTTTTTCTTTCTTTCTTTCTTTCTTTCTTTCTTTCT
>NW_027187419.1:2132442-2160744 GCF_028583685.1 Petaurus breviceps papuanus
CTTTCTTTCTTTCTTTCTTTCTTTCTTTCTTTCTTTCTTTCTTTCTTTCTTTCTTTCTTTCTTTCTTTCTTTCTTTCTTTCTTTCTTTCTTTCTTTCTCCCTCAGCCCCCAGGAATGTCAGGGACCTTCAAGTGAAAATCACTCTCATTCCTCCAGAAACTTCCATTATTCCAACAGGCCATTAATGACCAATGGGAACAGAAAAACATCAACAATTTCTCCCCCAAGTTGGTGGTCACCTTACTACTCCAAAGCTTTTCTTTCCTGGGGAACTCTATGAATCCCATCTCTGAGAATTCCATCATCAAATACCCTCCAGATGCTCCCTTTTCCAAGACACAGAGAAACTGGAAATGGATGCTGTTTATAATCAGAATTCTGTTGGACAGGACTGGTAGAAAGGATGTTGTTGGCTGTTTGTCCTTCATTCTTGAAGAGGACCAGGACATTGGGAAGATGATGCCATGACTTCCATCTAAAATTGGATTTTAGTGAGGCAGGCTGTGCAGAGTCACCAGCCTCATTTGCTCCTCCCGAGCCATCTGGGTCCAGTGGCCAGAAAGAGATCAGAAGAACTGGAGATAGCCCAGCAGTAGAAAGGTATGGTTCTGTAGAAAACAAGCTAGACCTGGAGAAAGGAGACCTGGGTCAAATTCTGACACCACCAGTTTCTGTCTGCATGACCTTGAGCAAGTCATTTCATCTCCCTGGGCCTCAGTTTCCTCATCTATAAAATGAGGGGGTTAGACTAAATGACCTCTGAAGTCCCTTCTATCTATGCCCCTAGTGCTGTTGAGTAAAGCTAGGTGGTATGGTGGGTAGACTCCTGGACTTGGACTCAGGGAGATCTGACCTTGAATCCTGTTTCTCATATATAGTGGTAGTGTGACACTGGCCAAGACAATACTTTTCTGAACCTCAGTGTTCTCATGTGTAAAATGGGGGTGATAATAGCACATATATCACAGGGTCATTGTGAAAATCAAATATATGTAAAGTGCTTTGTAAACCTCAAAGAGCTATATAAATGTTAACTATTATTTAATTCAATATTAATAAAAGCTGACATTTATATAGTATTTTAAGGTTTAGGAAGCACTTAAATGCATTATCTCACTTGATCAAGATCCAGGAAGTAGCCTAAGCCCAAAATATGAATTAAATAAGGACCTTTCATGTAGACAAAAAAGAAAGCACATTTGTTGGGGTAAAGACTACAGGCAGAGTCTTAGGACTGAGTTGGAAGAGAGGAGAAGATATGATTCAAAATTGAACTGGTTAGATTAAATAAGTGTGGTGTAATGAAAAGAGAATTAAATATGAAATCTAAAGATTTGGATTTGAATTCTGATTCTACTATTTATAACCTCTGTGACCCTGAGCAAGTCCCTTAACTTCTCTTACATTATTAAATTTGTCTGCAATATAATGTTTTATGATAGAGTGGTGTTCACAATCAGGGAAGCTAAATAGTTTAGGGTACAGTAAAGAAGTCCTCAGTGTTTTCCTTTATTCTGGATTTTTCTCCTTTTTAAAAAATATTTTCCAGAGAATTTCCCAATTACAAGTATTTGCATCATTTTTTGAAATTTAGAGTTCAAAATTCTCTTCCATCCTTTCATCTCTCCTCCCTCTTAGAGAAAACAAACTTGATAGCAATTATACATGTGAATTCACACAAAACATCTCCATATTAGCCATGTTGCAAAAGAAAACACAAACAAAATAAAATAATAAAAATAAAGAAAGTTTAAAAATATGCTTCATTCTACACTCAGGTCATCAGTACTCTCTCTGGAGGTAGATAGCATTTTTTTATTTTTAAAGGTTTCTATATTTCCTTCCTTCTTTTTTTCTTTTTGATCTTTATTTACTTTTAGTTTTCAACATTCCTTTCCATAAGATTTTGAGTTATAAATTTTCTCCCTATCTTTCCCCTACTCCCCACACCAAGATAGAAAGCCTACTGAATACCCCTTTCCCCCAAACTGTTCTCTCTTATATCCCACCCAACTTTCTAGTAGGGCAAGATGGATTTCTATACCCCAGTACCTGTATATCTTATTTCCCAGTTGCATGTAAAAAACAATTTTTTTTAACATTTGTTTTTAAAACTTTGATTTCCAGATTCTTTCCTCCTCAGCCACCCCAACTTGGAGGACATGTGATTCAATATAGGTTGTACATTTGTAGTTATGCAAAACATTTCCATAGTAGTTATATTGTGAAAGACTAACTATATTTCCCACCATCCTATCCCAACCCACACTTATTCTATTTTCTACTTTGACCCTGTCCTTTTTCAAAAGTGTTTGCTTCTAACTACTCTCTCCTCTAATCTGTACTTTCTTTTACCATCCTCCCTCTTATCCACTTCCCCCCTACTTTGATGTAGGGTAAGATACCCAAATGAGTGTGTATGTTATCCCCTCCTTAAGGTAAATTCAATGACAGTAAGGTTGACCCGAATATTCCCTTTCACCTTCCTGCTTTTCCCCTCCATTGTAACAGTTATCTTCCCTTTCTCATATGAGATAATTTACCCTATTCTATCTCTCCCTATCTCCTTCTCCTATTATATTCCTCTCTCACCTCTTAATTTTATTTTTTAGATATTATCCCTTCCTATTCAACTCATCCTGTGCCCTCTGTCTATGTATACATGTACATATATATATATACATACACTCACATATATATTTATACACACATATACTCTCCTATACATACATATATATGTACATATATTATAAATATGTGTATATATGGAGATATATATAACCTTCAACTATCCTCATACTAAGAAAAGTCTTGAGTTACAATTACCATTTTTCCATGTAGGAATGTAAATAATTCAACTTTAATAAGTTCTTTATGATTTATTTTTCCTGTTTATCTTATCATGATTCTCTTGCTTCTTGTATTTGAAAGTTAAATTTTCTCTTCAGTTCTGGTTTTTTCATCAAGACTATTTGAAAGTCCTCTATTTCATTGAATGACTATATTTTCCCTTGAAGCATTATACTCAGTTTTGCTGGTAGGTGATTCTTGGTTTTAATCCTAGCTCCTTTGACCTCTGGAATATCATATTCCAAGCCCTTCAGTCCCTTAATGTAGAAGCTGCTAGATCTTGTGTTATCCTGATTGTGTTTCCACAATACTCAAATTGTTTCTTCCTGGCAACTTGTGGTATTTTCTCCTTGACCTGGGAACTCTGGAATTTGGCTATGATATTCCTAGGAGTTTTCCTTTTTTTTTTTTTCAAGAGGTGAGTGGTGAATTCTTTCAATTTCTATTTTGCCCTCTGGTTCTAGAATATCAGGGCAATTTTCCTTGAGGATTTCTTGAAGGATCATTTCTAGGCTCTTTTTTTGATTGTGGCTTTCAGGTAGTCCAATAATTTTTCGATTATCTCTCCTGGATCTATTTTCCAGGTCAATGGTTTTTCCAATGAGATATTTCACATTGCTTTCTATTTTTTCATTTGTTTGCATCTATTTTATAGCATCTTGATTTCTCATAAAGTCATTGGCTTCTATTTGCTCCAATATAATTTTGAAGGAATTATTCTCTTCAGTGAGTTTTTGAAATTCCTTTCTCATCTGGGCAATTTGACTTTTTAAGTCATTCTTCTCCTCATTGGCTTTTTTAAATTTTTTTTTTCTGGAGGAGGGAAGGTAGGGCAATTGGGGTTAAGTGACTTGTCCAAGGCCACAAGGCTTCTTTTGTGTTAAGTGTCTGAGGCTGTATTTGAACTCAGGTCCTCCTGACTCCAGGGCCTGTACTCTATTCACTGTGCCACCTAGCTGCCCCTCCTCATTGGCTTTTTGGATCTATCTTGCCATTTGAGTTAGTCTATTTTTTAAGGTGTTATTTTCTTCAATTTTTGGGGGTCTCCTTTAGCAGACTGTTGACTAACTTTTCATGATTTTCTTGCAACATAATCATTTTTCTTTCCAATTTTTCCTCCACTTCTCTTATTTGATTTTCAAAATCCTTCTTGAGCTCCTCCATGGCCTGTAACCAGTTCACATTTTTCTTGGAAGATTTTGATGCAGGGGTTTTGATTTTGTAGTCTTGTACTGGTTCCATGTTTTGATCTTTTTTGTCCCCAAAAAAGGACTCTGTGGTCTGATTGTGCTTCCTCTGCTTGTTCATCTTTCCTGCCAATTACTTGACTTTTGAACTCTTTGCCACAGTAGAACTCTGTTTCCATATTGGAGAGAGATATGTCCCCAATTGCTGGGGTTTTCACAGTTGCCAGAGCTATGAGGAGCATGCCCTCTCTACAGCCACCACAAACTCTGGCAGCTAGTGTTCCTCACCCCAGGACCACCACCCAAGACTGTGACCCAGATCCAAGCAGGTCAAAGCAAGAGCAATTACTCTCTGAATGGTCAATTACCCTCTCAATTGTTACTTGGTCCCCCTACAATTGCAGGCTAGGAGCTCAGGAGGCAGACAGGGGTCAGCAGCTCTTGCCCTGGGGTAGCGGCTGGACTGTGTTCTTACCCAGAACAGAGTTCCCAATGGATCTTTTATTTTCTCTTTGGCGTTTATGGGTTGAGAAGTCTGGAACCACTACAGCTGCCAGTGATTCACTCTCTTGAAGTCTGCTGTGGCTGATTTGTGCCACTGCTCAGGGCTGCCTGGATCTGGGCCCACACAGTTCATGTGGGACTGCACTCAGCTCCCCTACCAATGTGATAGACCCTTCCTGTAGATCTGCCAGGCTGCCTTCAGTGGGATATTTGTTTCTCCTTGTCACTTTGTGGGTTCTGTAGCTCTAAAATTTGTTTAGCATCATATTTTACAAGTATTAGAGGTGGTTGGTGCAGAAGCTTATGCAAGTTCCTGCTTTCACTCTGCCATCTTGGTTCTACCCCCTAGATAGCATCTTTCATCATTTGGAATTGCCTTCCATTGTCATCTTGATCAGAGTAGTTAAGTCTTTCACAGTTAATTATCTTTATAATATTGCTGTTACTGTGTACAGTATTCTCCTGGTTCTATTCATTTCACTTTGCATCAATTCAAGTAAGTCTTTCCAAGTTTTTCTGAAATCATCCTGCTCATCATTTTTTTTTTGATAGCACAATAGCATTCCATCACAATAATATATCACAACTTGTTCATACATTCTTGAATTTTTGGACATACCCTTGATGTCCAGTTTTTTGTTACCACAAAAAGACCTGCTATAAATATTTTTGTACCCATGTGTCCTTTTACTTTTCTTTGATCTCTATGGAATACATATCTAGTAGAGGTATTGCTAGATCAAAGGATATGCTCAGTTTTATAGCTCTTTGCTAGTGGTTTCATATTGTTTTCCTGAATGGTTGGAATAGTTAACAACTCTACCAACAGTGAATTAGTGTCCCAATTTCTTCACATCCCCTCCAGCATTTGTCATTTTCCTTTTGTGCCACATTAGTCAGTCTGATAGGTGTGAGATGGTATCTCAGAGTTGTTTTAATTTGCATTTCTCTAATCAGTAGTGATTTAGGTCATTTTTTCATGTGACTATTGATAGCTTTGATTTCTCCTTTTGAAAACTGCTTGTTCATATCCTTTGATCATTTTAGAAGTGAAGAATGGTGTTTATTTTTATAAATTTGGTTCATTCCCTATATAGTTGAGAAGTGAGGCCTTTATTAGAGAAACTTGGGGTAAAAATGTTTTCTTTCTAATTTTGGCTGCAATAGATTTGTTTGCACAAAAGCAGTTTAATTTCATGTAATCAAAATTATTTATCTTACTTCTTGTAATCCTCTCTATCTCTTTTTTGATCATAAACTCTTCCCTTATCATAGATTTTACATTTTTCTATGCTTCCCTAATGTACTTATGATATCATCCTTTATGTCTAATTCACATACATTTTGACCTTATCTTGGTATATGGTATGAGATACCAGTCTATGTCTAGTTCCTGCCAAACAGTTTTCCAGTTTTCCCCACAATTTTCATCAAATGGTGAGCTCTTACCACAAAAGCTTGGAGCTTTGGGTTTATCAAACACTAGATTACTATGACCATTTACTTAGGTATTTTGTACCTAATCAGTTCCACTAATCTACCACTCTCGTTCTTAGCCAGTACCAGATTGCTTTTATGGTTACTGATTTTCTATATAGTTTGAAATCTGAAAGTGCTAAGCCACTTTCTTTGATATTTTTTATCATTGATTCCCTTGATATTCATCACTTTTTGTTCTGACCAGTTGCCAGGTCCCCTTGCCATCTCTGACTTAGAAGCTCCCAAAGCTATTGCTATCACCTAGTCCCAACGCTGGTGTTTCATCCAATGGGCTCCAGGTCAGCCTCCACCCCATTCACCACAGATCTCTTTCCAAACTCTTATATTGTCTTGGACTGAAAGAATGTCTCACTCTGACCTTTTGCTGGCTCTGACACTCCAGAATTCAATTTGAGGCATTATTGTAAAGTTGTTTGGAGGCAAATATCAGGAGGGCTCAGCTGAGTGCTTTCTCTACGTCACCATCTTGGATCCACCCTTCTTCTTTTTACCAATATTTTACCTGACTGGTTGAGGGCAAGGGTCATTTTTTTTTGTTTGCTTGTTTTATCTTCATAATCTTGGCACCTAGTATAGTGCTTGACACATAGTAAGTACTTAAAATGAATGTAACAAAAATGAAGGAGTCATGCAGAATTAGAAATGGTGTAGTGTTCACTACAGTTAAAAAATTAAAAAGGGAATATAATTATGTGGATACAAATGTTATTTTTTGGCAGTTAAAAAAAAAAACTAATTGTACCAGCACTGCCTCAAGACAGGGATAATGTGCTCAACTAAGGAAGCTGTAGTCCATCTATACTCTTTCTTGGTTAGACCCCCATAAAAGAAATGTGGTATTTAGTTCAAAGGCATCTAGGTAGTACACTGGGTCTGGAATCAGGAGGATTCAAGTTCAAATTCATCCTTAATCATTAACTGTGTGACCTTGGGCAAGTCACTTAACCTCTGTGTGCATCTGTTTTCTTCATATGTAAAATGAAGGTAATGATGTCACCTGTCTTCTAAAGTTGTTGTGAGAATCAAATAAGATAAAATTTGTAAAGATCTCAGCACAGTGCCTAGCATGTAGTAGGTACTAAATAAATGCTAGCTATTGTTTTTATTCCGGACGCCACATTTTAGAGGGGGCGAGAACATTGAAGAATTAGTTGGAATGAGACAAGAGGAGGATCACTCGGATGGTGAGATTAGTGATCATGGTGTATTAGGGTCATTTAACGAAACTGAAGACATTTAACCTGAAAAGAGAATACTTAGAGGGATCATTATAGCAGTTTTCAAGTACGTAAAGTGTATTTGTTTAGTCAGTAAGTCAATAAACATTTATTAAGTGCCTACTATGTGCCAGGCACTGTGGGAAGTGCTAAGGATACATATACAAAAAACAAAATCCTATCTCTCACGGAATTTACAATCTAATGGGGAAAAATGCCAAAATGAAGCTGAAAAAGGAGGAGGAAATGAAAGGAAGATATCCAGCACAGGGCATGATGGAATCCAGTCTAAAGGAATGTTGCTGGTGGGAAATAAAGATATAGTTGCCCTGAGATATCTCTTTAAATAGCAGTTTTGGAAGGGTTTTTTTTTACTCTACCCTCCAGTCTTCTAGTTAGAGAGGCAGAAGGTACTGAGATGTGAATTCCAAGTCTGATATAATCTCTCAGGATGATCAGTTTCTTGGTGATGAGGTTTACTGGAGCTATGATGGAATCCAGTCTAAAAGAATACAGTTGGTGGAAAATGAAGAGATGATTGATTGTAGATACCTCTTCAAATGGAGACATTGGGAGAAATTCTTTGCTTTACCCTCCAGTCTTCCAATAAGAAGGGTGGAGGGTACTGAAGGTAGTGATGACGTGTGAATCTCAAGCCTGGTGCAATCTCTCAGGATGATGAGTTTCTTGGTGATGAGGTTTACTGGGGCCATGATAGAACTCAGTTAAAAAAGTACAGTTCAGAGGAAATGTAGGGCTTAGACTTGTTCTACTTGGCCCCAAAAGATAAGAACTAGGAAGAATAGATGGAGGTTGTGGAACAGCAGATGCTGACTTGATAGAATGAAAACAACCAAATGAATTGAGCTTTCTCAAAGCAGAGTGGGCTGCTTCAGGAAATAGTAGATTACCCATCCCTGAAGGTCTTCAAGCAAAAACTGAATGACCTCTACACTAGAACATTTAGTAGTTGTCCTGTTCAGACACAGGTTCAGCTATGTTACCTCTGAGTTCCTTTCCATCTGAGTGAAACAAAAAATAACCCTAAAGATTTGAGCCTCAGCGAAAAGGGGATTGTGGTGCCATCAACAGAAGTAATAAAGTTAAGGTATAGAGAGGAAAGACAAATTCAGCCTTGGCATAAAATCATAGATGTAGAGCTAGAAGGAACAGCCAAACTGCCCATCTTGTAGATGAGGAGACTGAAGCCCATGGGAGTTAAATATCTTATCCAAGGGGGTGGCTAGGTGGTGCAGTGAGTAAAGCACCAGCCCAGGAGTCAGGAGAACCCAAGTTTGGTTCCGGCCTCAGAAACTAAACAGCCACCCCCCCCACACACACACACCCACACACCCACACACACACACACACACACACACACACACACACACACACACAAACTAGCCGTGTAACCTTGGGCAAGTTACTTAACCCCAAATACCCTCCAAAAGGCAAAAAAAAAAAAAATCTTATCCAAGGTCACCATATAAAAAAGCAATGAAAGGAGGAGGGAGGGGATGGATTTAACTTCCATACTGTGACTCCAGAGCTAGGACTCTTTCCACAGCACTATGCCACCTCTAAGCTTGAGGTCCCATCATGACCACCAGGTAAAGATATCCAGTAAGGATAGACTTGGAGAAGTGAGACTGGTGCTTACAGAAGAGGTTAGGGCTAGAGATAAAGCTTTGGAGTAATCTACATTGAGGTGATAATTGAAACCATGGGAAGAATTCTGTCAGCAAGGGAGAAAGGGTACACAGAGAGAAAAGAAATTAAAGACAGAACCTTGGGAAATGTCTATACTTCCAGATTAAGAGGAGAAATAGAGAAAAAAAAAGGAAGCAAAGAAGAAGGGGGAAACCCAGGAAAATGAAAGGAGAGAGGATCCAGAAGGAGGGGGAAGTTAACAATGTCAAATTCTGCAAGGATGTCAAAGAGGAATAAATATTTAGAGTAATAACTCACAATTATATAATGTTTTAAGAGTTCCATATATTATTTCATTTGAGACTTGCAAAAAAAACCTCAACCCTATATATAGGTACTGTTATAATCCACATTTAACAGATGAGGAAACTGAGGCTGAGAGAGGCAAAGTGAATTGGCCAGGGTAATGGAGTTAGTAGGTGTCTAAGGAAAAATTCAAACCCAGCTTTTTCTGACTCCAAATCCACCATGCTATCTTCTATGCTATGTTGCCTTCTTAAGAGGTTGTAAAGGCTATTTTTTAGTTCTCTCTACAAAGTATGCTTCAATAGTTGAGAGACTTATAAGTTTATAACTTTAAGTATCCCACCCACCTATACAGATCATAATCCATTGATAATGTCTTAGACAGTTTTTGAGAGTTGCCAGTGCTGAAAAACCCATCTCCTGCAGTTAAACTTATGTCAAAGATCTCTAGGTCCAGCTAGACTTCATCTCAGGCAACAGGGCATGATCTATTCTTAGATCCAAATTTGAAGGTTTTCCAGCTTGGAGGCACTTGGCAGAGCTTGTATTCCACTTGGATGGCCTCTGAAAACCCACCATTACTTCCATTCATCAGAGTAAGATGTTAGTGGAGGTCTCATTTCTAAGATATATTTAGGAATTGAACAGGATTCACAAGAATAAGAGCCATTCCCTAACTGATCAATGGTCTAAGGATATGAGAATAGACAGTTTTTAAAGTGGGAAACATAATCTATCTATAACTATATGGAAAAAATGCTCTAAAGCAGTACTAATTAAAGAAATGCAAATTTTCTCAATGGCTGCAAACAAAAACATATTCTTTTTCTGTACTCTAAATTCATCACCCCTTTGTCACGGATAACATGCTTCATAATCAGTCCTCTATAACTGTGGATTGTCATTATATTTATCATAGGTATTAAAGAAATGCAAGTTAAAGAAATTCTGGGATTCTACTTCACAATCCTTCAGATTGGCAAAGATGACAAAAAAAGAAAGAAATTTTGGAGAATGCAGGAAAATAGAAATACTGACAGAAAGTTGGTGGACTTATGAATGGATGCAACCATTCTAGAAAGCAATTTGGAATTATACATAAAAAGTTGCTAAAAAGCACTTTGCCTTTGACCTAGCTACACTATTACTAGGATGATTCCCTCTTCTCCCCCCACTCAAAGGTCAAATAAATAGGAAAACATCCTATATGTACAAAAATATTTATAGAAACTCTTTTTGTGGTTTCCAAAATGGTTGGAAAGTAAAGAGATGTCCCTCAATTGAGCAGTAACTGAATAAACTGTGATATATGAATGTGATGGAAAACTATTATATTGGAAAAAATGAGGACATAGGTGCTTTCAAAAAGACATGGAAAGAGTCATATGAACTGATGCAGGGTGAAGTAAACAGAAAAAAAAGAAAAATTTATACTATAACATCAATATTTTAATAACTGATTTAATAACTGATGAAGGAGGTGAGAAGAACCAGGATAAGAATGTGTAAAGTAACAATGATAGAAAAACAAAGATTTGAAAGCCATAAGGACTATTATCACTACAAAGACCAACCATGATTCTAAAGGACTAATTGTCAAACATGTTCTTCATGGCAGAGGGGTGATGAATATAGGTTGCAGAAAGATTTATGTTTTTGTATGCAGCCATTGAGGGAATTTGTTTACCTTGACTACACATATTTGTTTTAAGAAATGTGTCTTTCTTTTCTCATTTTTAGTGAGGTGGGAGGGAGAGAAAATAGATTTCAATTACTTTTTAAAAAATGTTTTAAAAATAGAGAGATGGGGGTGGTACTATGGGTGTGGAACTCTGTGTGCACTTTCAGATGAGGTCACTGTCTTGTTAGTTTTGTATAATTACTTTACTTTGTCACAGACCTCTCAAAGAGTGAGATAATCTATAAATATTTGCAATGTAGAAACAATACATTTCTAGGGGAGGTGGGGAAAAGGGAGGGAAGAAAATAAGAAGAGAAAGTTAAATGATAACTTTATCATGTATTTAAAAGAAATATCAAATTGTACATAATAGATTTGCACCTTTTTGAACAATCATCTTTTTTTTATTATACTATGTTATGGAAATGCTTGTTTTATTCCATAAATTAAAAATAAAATAAATAAAAAACAATACATGATAAAAATTTTTAAAAATACTTTAATGGAGGAGTTATTGCATATTTTAAAATATATTTGTGGGGATGAGTAAAAAGGAAAGTGTAGTAGAAACTGGGATTTTTAAGTGCAAATGTTTAGAGGCCCTTTCAGTTCTAATTCTATGAACTTTATGGAGGAAGGATTAGCTGTGGGGCTAGAAATCAGCTATGAGGCAATTTGAGAATCACAGAATCCAAGGACTGAGAATCACAGGACTGAAGGACTGAAAGGATACTCAGAGGGCATCCAAACAGAAATCCTCCCCCCACTATCTCTAATGAGGGTCATTTAGCCTCCATTAGAAGTCCTCCAGTGAGAAGAGACCCACTGCCTCCCAGAGAAGCCTACTCTATTTACAGGAAGGTTTTCCTGTCATTAAACCTAAAGCTGCTTCTGTGAAACGTCCAACCATTGCTTCTTGTTCTGGCCGCTGGGGCAGAGCAGAACAAGTCTAATCCTTTTTCCACATGGCAGCCCTGCAAATATCAAAAATAACTTTGATGTTCCACCCCCCACAACTTGCCCTGCCACCTTTTCTCTAAGCTAAACTTTGCCTGTTCTTTCAACTCGTCTTCATCCATCATGGTCCTCTAATAATCCTGGCTGTTTTCTCAATTATGTCCAACTTGCCATTGTAATTCCTGATATATAGTGACCAGACCTGGACATATAATTCCCTATGAAGACGTAGGACTATAAAAGCATAGAATTAAAACTGGAAGGCACCTTAGAAGTCATCTATTCCAATACTTTCATTTTATAGATGAGGGAACTGAAGCTTAGGGAGCAATGACTTGCCTAAGGTCACACAATCAGAAGAATTAAGGGTCTCTGACTCCTGAGCCAGTGGTGTTATTTTCACTCTACAACCAATTCTGAATTGCTAAAATAGAAATTGATGAGCATTTTGGGAAGTAAGAATCATTCCACCTTAAAATTTGTTATAGAAGAGCAGAAAAGTTATGATGGAAGCAATGGCAAGTAATGGAGGTATGAATACAGAAGTGGCACAATCATGTAAGAATAGGGTCAAAAACACTAAAGCACAGAATAGGATATATGAATACTAAGGACAATAAAAGGAATAGGTTTCTTAAATTATACTGGAAAAAAAAAGAAATCAAAGAAAGTCCAGGATAACTTGGGGGGGGGGGGGGTGGGGTGGAGGGTTAATGAGTTGATGATAATGGATGGAGGAAAAAAAAGCAGAGTTTCTTGACTCTTACTTTCCGTCCAAGGAGATTAATCTTTGAACTGGAAAGGAATTAACAAAAATAGCAAATAGGGAGTTAAAATCCAAGATAAGTAGGAAGTCAATGAGTAAACACCTAGTTGTTCTCAATGAATACAAGTCACCAGACCCAAATGACTGAAATCTCAGGGTACTTAAAGACCTAGTAAGTGTGGTTGTAGAATCATTGTCTGTGATCTTAGGATGAAGGTGGAAAATGGGGCAAATGACACCAAAATGGAAAAGAATCAATGTTCTAATTTTAAAAAGAGGAAAGACACTAAAATCTGCAAATTATAGAATGGTGAGTTTGACTTGTTATTAAAGAGTCTAGCCTCCATAGTAGGAGACATTATGCTTCTTTTGATTTAGGACCAAATTGGTTCTTTTTAACTTTCAAAAACTCATATTCTTATCTGAAGTAAGATGAAATTTAGTAGGATTAAGTAGTAAGGATTAAAGAATCATTTAAAAAATCAGTTTCTCAAGCACAAGTTTGGGGAGATTCAACTAAAGGGCAGCTCATTTGGAGATAATCAGGGAAGGATAGTAGACTTTAAGCTCACTAGGAACCAATATGAGAGCTAAGAAAACTAATGTGGCCTTTGGTGATACTATAAGAGAGATGTAGTATCTGTCTAGAACTAGTGACTCTTGGTCACACCAAGAAATTTGGTTGTGGGATGATAGAAAAGGGGGAGATGATACAGATTACCACTTAAATTATCTTAAACTACTATTAAAACTAATTTAAAAGTCAATCTAGTGATGATTTTTTTTCTTTTTCTCCTTTTTTTTTCCTATTTTTCATTTAAAAGAGGTAGGGAATATGAAAAGAGTGTGTTATAATGATATTTGATGTCAGGAAAAAATGAACAACAATAATCAGAAATGTCAATGGGTTGAACTATCCCACCAAAGAAAGGAAAGTGGCAGAATGGATCAGAAAGAAAAACCCAAATTTTTTAATATGTAATATATTTAAATTATCACGGTTTGTAAAGAATGAAAATAAGAAGTTGGAATAGAATTTAGTATGTATCAGCGGAATCCAAAAAAGCAAGACCAGCAACCATAAAGTGAGAAAAGGCAATAGCAAAAAATTTAGCATGGTTAAAAGAGATAAGCAGTGATACTACATTAAATTTAAAGGCAATACAAATAGTGAAACATCATCAATACTAAATATATATGCACAAAATTGCATAGCATCTAAGTACTTAATGGAAAAGCTAACCAAATTATAGGCAATAGACAGGAAACAATAATTTGGGGGAAGTTTGACATGCTTCTTTCAAAAGTAAATATAAAAGAAAGATAAACAAGATAGAAATTAAGGACCAGAAGAGAATATTAGGAAAAATATGCCTGATAAAAGATCTTTGAAAATTATTGAAATGGATTCTTAAATCAAATATATGTGTCTATTTCAGCACTGCATGACACCTTTACAAAAATTGGCCAATGTGATGGCGCACAAAGAATGAATAGACAAATTTTTTAAAGGTAGAAATATTAAAAAGATACTTTACAATATATAATGCGATGAAAGTCTTAAGCAGAGAAATATGATAAAAAGATTCAGGCTTAAATTAGTAACTAAATAATCTACTCTTAAGAACAGAGTTAGTAAAAGGAAAAAAATAGAAATAATAGATAATTGCATTAAAGAATATTTGCAGAGTGCATGTAAAGCAGCCCTTAGGGGAAAATTATAGCTCTAAAGACATCAACAAAAAAAGAGAAAAGAGGATCAATGAATTGAGCATACAACTATAAAAATTAGAAATCAACAAATTTCTAACCTTCAAACAAGTACAAAAATAGAAATCTTGGAAATCAAAGAAGTTACAAATACACAAGACTATTGAGATGATAAATAAAACTAGGAGCTGGTTTGTTGAAAAGACCAATAAAATAGATAAACCATTAGTTAATTTGATTGAGAGACAAAGAGAGGAAAACAGAATTACCAAAACCAAAAATGAGAAGAGAGAATTCACAATGAATAGAAAGGAAATAAAAGAAAATTGTCAGAGCCTATTATACCTAATTATATGGCAACAAAACTGAAAATCTAAATGAAAAGGATGAAAATATATAAAAATATAAAATACCCAGAATTACAGAACAGGAAATAGAGAATCTAAATAACCCAAACTCAGAAAGAGGAAATTAAGAAAGCCATAAGTGAACTCTCAAAGAAAAATCCTGGGACCAGATGAATTTACATGTGAATCCCAGCAAACATTTACAGAACAATTAGCCCTTATACAAAAAAAAAATGCTTGCAAAAATAGAGAAAGAAGAGGTAATACCAACCTCCTGCTAGAAGACAAATATAATCAAACTAGGGAGAGAAAAGAAGAGGAAGAAAATTATTAATGCATATTAATGCAAAATATTAAATAAAATATTGTCAAAGAGGCTATAGCCATATGTTGAAATGTTATCCAATATAATTGAGTTAGATTATTCAAAGAATGTAGGGCTATTTTATTTCTTAGAACACTATGGGGAATGCTATAGCATTTAAAGAATTGAAAAAGAGTATCACCTAGTAGGAAATGTAAAAGTACATGGTAGAGATGAGGAGATTGGAATATGTTATTGTTGTTCATCCCTCATTTTTGAATAGGACCAATAACATCATGGGAGTGATGTCTTGACTCACGTGTGAGTTGGATCTACATGAGGTAAAGTTTCACAGTCTTGCTCTCTTTTCCAGAATCACTGAAGTACAGCAGCAAGACAAAAGTCAGGAAGAGTGAGGATAGCTCAGGATTCAGTGAGTGACCTTGGTGTTTTCAATGTCTGACCAAGCTCTAAGCATTCCACAGCACCTACTTCATCCTCTTTCGTGGCTATTGGAGCAAATTACTCTCACCAGCTCATTCTATCAAGGAAATTATATTAGAATTATACATGATAAACAAGGACTCAGAAAGGAGAAGTAGAACAACATATATCATCAAAGAAATGCACAAGCTAAAAAGAAGATAGACTAGTCATGTGGCAAGAGTAAGGGATACTTACTACACAGTCCTGCTTTATCTTAACATCCTTATGACATTAAGAGAAAACAAGAAAGGGAGGACATGGGGAAGAGTCACACAAGATGGGCAATTATGGATAGGTTATAATTAATATCACTGAAGGAAACACATATTTATGAGATCATAGTCCAATTTTAGTAGCGATGATTCAACAGTAGAAAAATGTGAATATATTAATAACAAATCAAAATCAGATTATTATTTCAATAGGCAAAAAGGCCCTTGACAAAAATCTTTCATTTATATTAAAAACATTTTTTAAAAAAGGCTACTCAATAGCATAGGAATAAAAGACTTTCCTTATTCTCATCAAAAGTGTCTATGCAAAACCAAGAGCTAGTATTATTTGTAACAAAGTAACACTGGAAACTTTATGAATAAGATAGGCACATAGCAAGAATACCCACTGCCCTCACTATTACTTGCTGGAGTGCTAGAAATGCTAGCCACAGCAATGTAGGAAAGAAAAAAATTGAACAAATAAACATAAACAAAGACGATGATAAATGATCTCTAGTGACAGAAAATACTGTGGTTTACTTAGAGAATCCCACATGTTCAATTTAAAGATTTATTGAAAAATACCTTAAATAAATAGTAGGATATAAACTAAGCCCACAAATTCATCAACATTTCTATATATTACTAATAAAACCCAGTCCAAGGAAATAGAAATAGAAATTCCTTTCAAAGTAACAACAAATGCATAAAATATCTGGGATTTAACCAATCAAGGAATATATAGGACAATAAATAAGACAATAAAAAACTCTGCACAAAAATAAAGGAAATTTTAAATAATTGGAGAAATATATACTGTTCATAGTTTGATAATGTCAATATAAAAAAAATAATGACATTACCTAAATGAATTTATAAACAATGCCATCCCAAACTACTAATGAGCTGTTTTATAGAATATATATACATAAAAGAATAATAAAATTCATTTGTAAGAACAAGATGTCAAGATTCTCAAGAAGAATAATGGAAAAAAAATTGAGAATGAAGGGGTCTAGTAATACCAGATAACCAACTGTATTATAAGCAACAATCATGAAGAATTTATTTATTCTAACCCACAGGTACATCAGTGAAACAAACTAGATGAGCAAGATCAGTAGCAAATGAATAAAGATGCTCAGTGTTCTTTGAGCTCAAAAATGCAAAATCTGGAGAGAATAATTCCATATAATACAAGAGCTATTGGGAAAATTAGATGGTAATTTCAATTTCAGCTTAAACTAATATCTTTACATCAAATAATCTCCAAATGGATGAATTATTATAATGTAAAAAGTCACAGCATTAAAAGAATAAAAAAGAAAAACTAGAAAAGACTACAAGAAATTACCTTTTATATTAATGATTAGAGAGATATAACCAAAGAATGTATTGCAGCTAGGTGGTACAGTGAAAAGGGTTCTGGGCCTATAGTTAAGATGACTTGATCTCAAATCCAGCCTCAGACACTAGTTGTGTGACCCTGGGCAAGTCACTTAACCTCTGCTCCAGTTTCTTCATATGTAAAATGGAGATAATAATAGCATTTATCTCTCAGAGTTTTTGTGACCATCAATGAGATAATATTTGTAAAGTACTTGCTACATAGTAGGTACAATATACATGTCAGCTGTTATTTGTGTAAAGGAGTCACAAAAGACAAAAGCGATCATTTTGATTATACAAAATTAATATTTTTCAAGAATGAAGTCAATGGAACTAGACTAAGAAGAGAAACTGTCAATTGGGAAAATGTCTTCATGTCAAATCTTTCTGGTAAAGGTCTGATAGCCAAGATATATAGTGAATTGATGCAATTGATGACAGGAGAAAATGTCATTCCACAATAGTTAAATCAATTCAAATAATATAAGCAAAATTTACAAAGGTAGAAACACAAAATAATAACAATAATAATAATACCTAACATTTATCTGGTGCTTTAAGGTTGGAAAGCACTTTTTATTTTACCCTGACAACAACCCTAAGGTAGGTGCTATTATTATCTCTATTTACAAATACAAAAGCAGACAAAAATTAAGTGACTTGTGGAGGGTCAAACAACTCATAAGTGTATAAACTAAGATCCAAACTCAAATCTTCCTGACTCCAAGTCCAATACTCTATCTACTCTGCTACCTGCTACCTCAACTCAATTATCAGAAGCAATGAGGAAAAGAAATGTTTAAAAACACTAATAACAAGAAAAATCTAATTAGAATAAATCTGAGATTTCATATCACAACCAGACAATTAGAAAGATGAAGAGAAATTGAAATAGGCAATGTTGGTGGGACTGTGGGAAGACAGGTACACTATTTTTTTTTTTTAAGCAATCGGGGTTAAGTAACTTGCTCAAGGTTACAAGGCCAGTTATTTCTGGGTGTGGTGCTAAGTGTCTGACCCTGGGATTTGATCTCCAGGTCGTCCCACCACGGGAGCTCTTACTCGCTGAGCCACCTGGCCGCCCCTAAGCAATTGGGGTTAAGTAACTTGCTCAAGGTTACACGGCCAGGTGTTTCTGGGTGGGTGCTAAGTGTCTGAGCCCGGGATTCGATCTCCAGGTCTTTTCAACACTGGAGCCGGTGCTCTTACTCACTGTGTTAAGACAGGTACACTATTGATAGAGTTGTGAATTAGTGCTGGGAAACAATTTGAAGCTACCCTAGAAAAGTGATTAAACTGTTCCTATGATTTGATCCAATATGCCACCATAGTGGATACCCCAAGAAAGTCAAGACAAAGGGAGAGTGCCTTTGTATGCAGTTCCAGGCACATGGTAGACACTTAATAATAGCTTGTTAGTTGATATTGATATAAACCAAGATATTTATAACAAAACTTTGTGTAGTAGCAAAAAAAAAAAAAACAACCCAAACCAAAAACAAACTTGTCACCCATAAATGAGAGAATAACCAAGCATTTTGTCATATATGTAGGAATTATAAGCAGTAGAACTGTGATTTCGTCAGTTTTGGGAACTCCTAGGTGAGGAAATTCTTTCAATGCAAGTTAATTCCTTTTCCACAACTTAGAGAAAAGCCTTATGAAGGGAAGTGATTTTCCCATGGTCATATACAAGCATATATGTATGAGGCAGAACTAGAAGTCAGGTCTTGCTGGCTTCAAGGCTGACTTAATCATTATGGCATGCAATGGAATATTGCAATATAAGAAACCACAAAACTACAGGAGTTGAGAGAAAGTTGGAAGAACTCATTCATATTGATGCAGATTGAAGGTCACAGGACAAAAATGATACACTCAATGACCACAATAATATAACTGAAAACAACACTAAAATATATCAGAATCAGATCAATGCAATAACCAATCTGGACTTCAGAGGCTTGATGATAAAAACATACTCCCCAGTTCTTGAAAAATTAGTTATACAATGTTAGGCATGATCATCATGTACATTTGTTTTGCTGAAATGTACTTTTTTGTTATATGGAAAGATTCTATTATGCCTCTTAGCGGTGGTTATTGGAAATTGATAGTGATTTTTTAAAAGCATCAACAAGGTTTTTTTGTTTAAAGGAAAGTGAAAAACATCCTATTAGGAGGATTTATCTTAGCAAATAGAAATAACTTAGACAAAAGTGACAAGATAAAGAGATGTTGGGTGGAAGCCACACTAAGATAGAACCACTAAGTGTGGGTTCATCTGACTGCCAAAACATAGCTTTGACCTAGACCTGAAGGGTTGGACTTGGGCACAGTATGGAAGATGAATAATCCAAGGAGAACTAAAGAGTATTAACTCAACAAATGGTCTAGATTTTTTTTCAGTGCCTTAAATGAGGAGCTGATCATCCCCAGAAGAATCCCATTCCACTTTTTTGATAGATCTAATTACAAGGAAAAATTTTCTTATATCAAGAAAATTCTTCTAAATTTGCTTCTTTGAAACTTCCACCCATTGAAAGATGCTCTTAAAATAACCAGAGATTACATTTATTTATTTGACTTTGTTTCACATTGCTGTCTTTTATTGATTGTAATCACTAAAAAAAGAAAAAACCTTGATCAGATTAATTACTCTTTAGTTACCCCACCACCATTTGTTACTGTGAAATTGAATGTTTGAACCTAAGTGTAAGACTTCAGAATGATCCTTATTAAACTTCACCTTATTAGGTGAATCTTATCAGCTCAACCATTCTAACCTGCCAAGATATTTTTGAATCCTGACTATCATTGATTGTGTGAGCTAACTCTCCCAGGTTTTTGTCATCTACAAATTTGACAAGAATTCTGCCTGTGCCTTTACTAAAGTCACTGATAAGGTTAAATAGCCCAAGGCCAAGCAGCATCCTTAGAGAATGCTTCACTGGAAGTTCCCAGTTAGCACAGTGACTGGCACATAGCAGACAATAAATGCTTGTTGATTGATTGAATCCCTCCGAGTTGACATCAACCCATTCACTATGACTTTTTTAGTTCTGGTCATACAACTAGTTGCATGCTGCTCTAATTTTACTATCATCTAGCCCACATTTCTCCATTTTTGTCACAAGAGTATAAAATACTTTTACAAAATACTTTACTAAAATCTAGATAAATTATATCTACAAAGTTTCCATTATCTCCTAATCTAGTAATCCTGTCAAGAAAAAGGAAATAAGACTAGTTTGGTGTGACTACTTCATGCTGAAAAGGTTATCAATGTTTCCTTTCCTAGACATTCGTTAATCATCCCTTTAATAACACATTTTAGAAATTTGTCAGGAATCAAAGTGAAGCTCACTATTATTCTCAGCCTGTCATTTTCTGATTCTGTTTTCTTTCCTTTCTTGAAACCTGGAACAGTTCTCCTCCAATCTTGAGGTACCTTTTCCATTCTCCATGATCTTTCAAGAATCACCTCCGGTGGTTATGCAATCAAATCTGCCTATTCTTCCAGTGCCCAAGGACATCTTTCAACTGGTCCTGTTGATTTGATCTCATGAAAGGCAGTTGGATGATTTTCTTACTGATTCCCTGATTATCTTGGGTATCAACTCTCTATTAGCCATGTTTGTTCTGTCTTTTCCAGTTCAAAGATCATTTCTTAGGAAAAAGAAGCAACATAAGAGGAAGAAAGCTCTAACTTCTCTCTTTCACCAGTATTTATGATCTAACCAATCCCCAAGTAGTGGTTCTATCATTTCTTTGATACTCCTCTTTCCCCAATAAAACTTAAAGATTGTTTTGTTGCCATTAGCTTTTCTTAACAGTCTTGCATCATTTTTAAGTTTTAGCATTCCCAGTGCCATTCTTACAGAACAATGACGTATTATTGAATTCATTTTGCATCATCTGACTTTAGCTCCATCTCTACTATGCATAACCCTTTAAAACCTGAGGTCATTGTTGAGTAACCTGTACTTTCACATTGATATTTTTGGACAATGTATTGTTTTACCTCAATAGAATTGTTCATCTTCATGCCCTCAGAATTTCATTCTTGAGAGTTCCTCATCCCTGGGTTGACTTACCATATAGAAAAGTAGACCAAGAGATCATCTTCTCCTTTCTTTGAACCTTCCAAAACATGCTTGTCCAAAATCTTTTGGTCATAAATTCTTTGACAGAGTAGTCACTTTCCTAAAGGTCTCCAATTTTTTTTTTAACCAAACAATCACTTTTTCCTTGTTAGTGAGAATTAGATCCAAAATACAGCTTTCTTTGTTCCTTTTGAAGACTTACCATTAAGGAGAGTTAATAAATTCTTGATTGTTTTAAATTTGGCAGAGGGAAAACTCTAGAATGCACCTGGCTATTTAAAGTCCCTAATCCTCAGACTATCGTGACTCCATATCATTTCACCAACCATTCAATCAATATTTCAGTCAATCAGCATGTATTAGATTTGTGGATGCAGATCACAACCATTCTACATCTTGTCTTGTGTGATTTTTGTCCATGTTTTCTCATAAACTTTTCACGAAGAATCCACCCAACACAATTTAGTCTTGTTCCTTTAATATCTCAGGGGACCAATTCAGCCCTTTGGGGTATTTGTTTGCTACCTCTTATTGGTCTGTCTCTTTTTCCAGTCAAACATGGTTTCTATGCTAATTTTTATACCATGTCTCCAATGCATGAAGCTAATTCTCACTTCTTATAGTTGTGGAATCAGAGTTTTTAGACAGTTTATGATGTGGCACAGACCTATTTGTCACCTGAAAAGCTGATCAAAGGAATGAGTCAGTGTGCACCCCCAGGCCAGCTCTACTTCATTCATATTTCCAATGACATATAGAGTTTTAAATACCACCTTTAAGCATACACAGGTGCCCACTCATCCTATTGTCTTACCCAACCCTTCAGTCTCTGTTAGGCTTTAGCCAGATCCAGTTGTCCCTAAAGACATTTTAGGGCTGACATCGACAGTGATTAAAATTTAGCTAGAGGTTTTATGATAATAAAATACTATATACCTATCATGTCATATGATCCTGCTATATAGCTCTGTGAGGTAGTTAGTAAAAGTATTATTATTTCCACTTGCAAAACAGGAAACTGAGGCTCAGCGAAGTAGACTGAATCCCCCAATGTCAAGAAAATCTAGTACTCAAATCCAGGTCTTCAGGCTTCAGAGTTAGTGCTTTTTTTCTTATTATGCTAGGAATTCTGACCTCCTCACTTCCCAAATATCTCTCCCTTCTTTGCCCCATTTTGGGTTCCTGTTGTCTCTCCTTATTTCCTCTCCCACTCAGCCTGTAAAAAAATGATGGGCCCTCCCTCTCTCATGCCCCCTCCCTTTCCCCAAGTTGACATGTTTGAAGGAAGCTGCTTCTTGCTGCATTCACATTAAAATTTGAAGAAGGGGAAGAAGAAGAAAAAAGCCACAACTAAATTAGCCATGTTCACTCAGCGTGATTTTGCTTTAATCCAGACCTGCAAGTTTGACAGGGCTCAAAATAAACCAAAGCAGATGTGTCCATCACACCAGCAGATATATTACCACTAATCCCAGACAATAAGGCAAAAACACATCAAGCCTTCGCCCTCACACTGTTTCAGTCTTAAGCCGCTCCTAATTGTGCTGGGCATGTCGCCTGCTCACCTCCGCCCTCGGGGATGCAGGATGCAGTACTGAGTACATTCTCCTCAGGCCCCCACCTCCCACTCTGGCCTCTGGAGCTGCCATTCATTCCGTCAACAGGGCTCTTTTCAACGGAGCAAAATTGGAGAAGCCTCTGGGGGGAAACAGCAGTTCTCAAAAACCCTGGCAGATCAGGGATTCTTATTTTCTTCAAAGGAGAAGAGAGAGAGTATAATGGAAACGATACTGGATTTGCAATCAGGAGAACTGAGTTCAAGTCAAGTCTGGTTTGGCCAATCAAATATCTTTGTCAAATGACTTTGGTCAAGTCACTTGACCTCTCTGGGCCTCAGTTTTCTCATTTGTAAAATGATAGGGGAGAGAAGCCCAACTAAATGATTTATAAGGTCATTTTCAATTCTGTTGTATGTTTCCAGTGGAAAGTTCCCTGGGCTTTAACTTAGGAGACCTTGGCTCAGGTCCTGGATCTACCATTTAGTTTTTAAAACTTGCTAAAATCACTTGCTTTCTCTGGATCTTGGTTTCCTCATGTGTGTAATGCTAATGGGAATAGACTAAGGTCTCTTCAGCTCAAAAATTCTATAGTTCTATGGTTTGATGACTTGGTTAATGGTGCCTTGCCTAACCCCAGCAGAATCAGAAATGTGAGAAGCCCCGCAGAGTCTATTCCCCCAGAAGACAGCCAGACTCAGGGGGCAGGGATGCTGCATGATGGCTGTAAGATGAAGAAGGAATGAGCATCCTAAAAGCTCAATGTTGAAATTGAAGGAGACTTCTTGGGCAAAAGGAAAGAGCATGTCATCTGAGAACAACACAATTATATCACTTTTCCACTCAAAAACTTCCCACAAAACAAAGTGTTAACTCCTGCTCCCAGCATTCAGGGCCCCCTAACATCTAGCTCTGGCCAATATTTCCATTCCTCTATTGAAGCTCACACACTCTGCACTCAAGTCAAATCATGTTATTCCTCCCTGCCTGAAGATACCCTGAGTGTTCCCATATTTGAGTCTTTGCTTATTATGCCCCACAAAAAATAATACATGGGAAAAGAAATCAGGATTTGGAGTTAGAGATCCCAGGTTTGAAACCTAACCCTGCCATTTGCTTCCTGTGCTATTTTGGGTAATTCTCCTTATCTCTCTGGGTCTGATTTGTTTTTGTTGTTTGTCCTTCATTCTTAAAGAGGACCATGACAGCCAAGTGAATGGGATTAAAGTGAGGCAGTGTGGTGCAAGGTCACCAGCCTCACTTTCTCCTGAAAAGCCATCTGGGTCCAATGGTGAGACATAGATCAGGACGACTGGAGATACCCTGGATGGGAGCGGGTCTAGACTCGAGGGTCTCTCAGGTCTCTTCTGGCTCTGAATCCATGATCCAATTTTCCGAAGATCTCCAGGAGGTTGATATTTATTTTAGTGTCCCTTTCAATTCTAGATCAATTTGGAATGTTCCATACTTCAAACTCTGACAATTGAAATCCCTCAAGAACCAACTCAAAAGTCACCCTTTCTTTGAAGCCCAAGCAGAACATCCCAACCAGACACAGCTTTCTCTCCTTTGTGGTCCCAAACCATTTTGTTTATATCTCTCCTGTGGTACTTAGGTTGTTTTTTTTTAATCACCATAAGATTCATAGTTTAGAGTTCCAGCCTCCAAATTACAGGTGAGAAAATGTAAGTCAATGGACCATAAGTGTCTGTGGTCACACAATTAGTAAGTAGCAAACAAACCTAAGATTTGAACTTAGTACTATATTTCATCACAGGTATTTGTATGTATGTCTCATCACCCCTAAAATAATAGTTAATATAATATAGTGCTTACTTTTCCAGACCCTGCACTAAGCCCTTTTTAGTTATTATTACATTAGATCCTGACAATAGGTGTTATTATTTATTGTCCTTATTTTACAGATGAGGAAACTGAAGGAGACAAAGGTTAAGTGACTTGCCCAGGGTCACACAGCTAATAAGTGTCAGAGGCTGGATTTTAACTCTGATCTTCCTGACTCCAGGTGCTCTATCCATCCTGCCCCCTAGCTTCCCCTAAAAGATTATGATTTTTTTTCTGCTAATTCCTCATACTTCATATATCTTTGTGTTCCTCACAGCATACTGCACAGTGCCTTATACATGGCAGATGTTCATAATTTTTTTCAATTGAATTGAGCTGAACCAGAAATCGAATTGAACTGAATTGCATTGAATTGACTAGTATGATTTTGGCTTGGTCATTTTGTATTTTAACCACTTCAGTCCCTTTGAGATCGATGGAGAAGCTACATATTCCCCCTCACTGTATGCATTTAAGCAAAGGATGGATGACCATTTATCAAGGATGGAGGAGATTGCTGTTTAGGCATGGGGGTGAAATAGATGATTCTGAAATTTTTTCCAACTTAGGCATTCTTTGATTTTCTTTCCACGTTTTATCCTGGTACCTCAGTTTTCTGACTTGTAAAATTAGGGGCTTTGGAATACTGATCTCAAAGGTTCCTTCCAGCTCTGAGCAATAAAAATTTGTGAACTCATCCCTTCTGAATGCTCTGACCTCACTATCTTAACCCCAGAATAAGTGTGAAGATAACCAGGAAGTTGGACTGGCGAGGTCTTGGACATAGAAACTTCAGGGGAAGGCTGAGAATACCATAATTGTATAGGCCCTGGATATTTACTCTCTGTTCCTCCTTTTCCTCACTAACCAGAATGAAACCTGGACTACAAGGACTACAAATCCTTGACTTCCTTTGTCAATCCCATATGCCTCAGATCCTGACTGACTGTAGGTTGTGAGTGATCACAAGCAGGCTGCAG
The DNA here is from genome assembly GCF_028583685.1 of Petaurus breviceps papuanus. Lineage (NCBI taxonomy): Eukaryota > Metazoa > Chordata > Mammalia > Diprotodontia > Petauridae > Petaurus > Petaurus breviceps. The sequence goes on from NW_027187419.1 coordinate 2,157,999, forward strand.
AAGTAGATCAGAATTGAGGATAGCCCAGGATTTGGACAGCACTAGAAAACTGTCTAAGGGACTATGTGGTTCAAGTGTTGCATTCTGCTATGATACCTTCTGTTTCCCTGATTGTAACATGGGGAAGGTGAGAATACATGAAGGGAATAGACACCAAATAGGTGATAACCTTTTACCAAGTACCTCCCAGAGAATCATGTTTTAAAACCTATAGCAGACAGGGGTGGCCAGGTGGCACAGTGAGTAAGAGCACCAGCCCCAGAGTCGGAATAACCTGGGATCGAATCCGGGCTCAGATACTTAGCATCACACCCAGAAATGTCAGATACAAGCATCACACCTTGAGCAAGTTAATTAACCCCAATTGCTTTAAAAAAAACCCTACAGCAGAGAAATCCCTGGTCTGCTGAACTGGGGTACTCTCCATGACATATGAAAATCAGTTGAAAGAACTGGCCAAGCTTAGCCTGTAGAAAAGAAAATTCAGGGGGAACATGGTATTTCTTTTCAAGTATTTAGAGGGCTGTCATATGGAAGGGAGTTAAAATTTATTCTGTCTTCCCTGAAGGCAAACCCAGGAGCAGTGGATAGACATAGCAAAGAGACAATTTTAGGCTTGATGTCAGAAAATATCCCTAACAATTAGAGTAGGTTAGAAATGGAATGGGTTGCTATAAGAGCTGATGGGATTGGTTCTCTTTCCTTGGAAGTCTTTAAGCCGATGCTGAATGACCACTGATATGCTATAATGGAGGCAGCTAGGTGGCTTAGTTGATAGAGCAGTGGGCCTGGAGTCAGAAAGATCTGAGTTTAAATCCAGACTCAGACACTAACTAGCTGTGTGACCCTGGGTAAGTCACTTCACTTCTCTTTACCTTATCCACTGGAGAAGGAAAGGGAAAACCACATTTGTGTCTTTGCCAAGAAAACCCCATGGATACTACAGGTATGATATGGTCCACAGGGTCACTAAGAATTTGACACAACTGAACAACATATTATCATGGAAATTCCTTTTATTTATGAGTTGGACTAGATGGTTGCTGAGGATACTTTTAAACCTCAAATTTCAAGACTCTGACATATGTCTTATTGGGATGACACAGGCCTGATCATCCCTACCACATCTGTAATGAACTTATCCTGTATTATAGTACTCTAGAATGCTCTGTATTATGGACACCTATATTTATGTCTTAATCTGCAAGCCCTGCATATACCAGGCACCTAATAAAAGGATATTAATGTGAATGGAGTAATGAATCCCTTCCTTCCTCCTAGAGCTATTAAGGGATGGGAGGAATCATGGAGGTTAAATGTCTTTGAGTTCTGTAAGAAGGGAGGGTGGAGGAATTCAAGGAGTCATGACTAAACTCTATAGCTTCCTTTCTCTTTCTCTTTCCCTTTGTCATTTTTCCTTCTCATTGGACTCTCAGCTTGGACAAAGGTATGGTGAGGCAGGAATAGGAGATTTCAACAAACTTGTGCCTGGATGAGCAACATCCACTCCCATAGCAATATGGAGGCCTTAAAAGTGGTATCTTTTGTCTTCTCCTACCCCACTCGTATCCTTCTACTGAGATACCCTGGCAAAGGTAATCAGGGCAAGTTAGTGTAGACAAAGTCCATGGGAGAAAGGAACACAGGCAGAAACTTGCCACTCAGTAAGATTACACGGCAGGTGCCTGATGGGACTTTGCAATGGGCTATCTGTTTGCTTGTTTTTTTCTGTCAGCAAAAAATTGCAAAGTGGAGGCCCATCAATTGTGGAGTAGTTGAACAAATTGACTAATTGTAGTAACATAAATGGAAAAAACAAAGTCAATCACCCTATAATTGTAATGGCCATTCTTGGCTCTGGGGAAAAAAAGAAAATGCTCCTCACCCTTTTCTTTGGGGAGAAGAAGACATACATGGTATGGACATAAACTGTTAAAAAAAAAGTTAGCCATAAAATACTCATCTAAAAAATTAAGCTTTCTGGAGGTCAAAGGCCCTTAGGGATCCTAACTCTAGGAGCTCCTTGTAGAGTGAATTCAGAGTAAAGGGCCAAGATCTAAATGAGTTTCCTTCAATAACCACTACCAGGACTACCCCAAATTCAGTCTCCTATCAGCCTCAAATGTGTCCCCAGTATCTCTAAATCTGCCTCCCTGGGGAAGCAAATTTGGGGCTACCTCTTCTCTCTGTTATACTTTGAAATGAAAAACTACTTATTCATAAATTTGTAATAGTCTTGTTGGCAAGCCTTGGGCAGGCTGCCTTGGGGGTGTGGGTCATGGTAGAGGTACGGAACTAAGCTACCCAGCTTGGAGGGAGTTATTGTAGGATCAGAATTGTAGGATGGAATTTTCCACTTTCATGGCAAAGGTTTTTAAATCTCTTTCGAGAGTGATGTGGGGGAAGAGAGCTGGAGAGAAAGAGAGAGTTGTAGAGAAATGAGGAATTGGAGAGAAAGAGAAAGCAATGGTAGGATCAGCAGATGGCAGGTACTTTTCAGGAGTCTGATTCTAAGCTGGAGATTTTTTTTTTCCTTTCCTCAGATTACAGGTCAGTTAATTGAGAGCATCTATCAGGGAGTGATTGGATTATGGCTGCTAAGAAAAATTACCAGAACAGAGGTGAATCTACTCCATGCTCTGTTTATACCATGAAGGAAGCCAAATAGCTGTTCTATGGAACACTTAGAGCTTGGTTAGTGTAGCAGCAAGCACCCCAAGCGTCCTCAGGGTTTGCAGCTACCACA
>NW_027187419.1:2160754-2174297 GCF_028583685.1 Petaurus breviceps papuanus
TTAGCCTAGGGGCAGGGAAGATCTTTAAAATTTACATTCTTATTACAGTTAGCCAAGATGCCCAGGTCATCCATTACATCCCAGGCCATTGTCAGTTGTCTTGATTTTTGTCTCATCACTGGACTTCAATGACTCTGGAAGACAGAGACTAACACTTTGTGCAATTCTGTCTCACCTAAATACAATCCATGTGCAAATCAAATATGCCACCCCATGATGTCATTGGACCTCTTCAAAAACAAAGAATGAACACCAACATCCCTTCTGTTTCATTGCTGCATTCAACAGGTAGAATTAATCTAATCTCATTAACTCCAAGCAGATAGGTCCATCTGTAACCAGGGCCCTTTGGGTTTTCCTCCTATTTTCATTACATAGCTATGCAAGAGAGGTGAAGAGAAAGTAGGGACCTCTGGAGAAGGACTGGCCCCAGTAGGTAGAGATAAGTATCATCAATTTAAAGTACTTTTAGCAAAAAGGGCTCCTCACTCAAACTGCCCTTTACAGGTACATTGCCTTCTGCCATGGAACATCACATTCATTCATAACAGAATCTCAACTGGAAGAAACCACAGAGAGTCTAGTCCAGCCCATACTTGCCCAAGAATATTTTCTACAATATCCATAAGTGATCAATTAGCCTTCTCCTAAAGGCTTTTAGAGAAAGGGATCAATTACTTCTCAGGGCAGCCTATTTCATTTATGTTCAGTTATAACTACTACAAAGTTTTTCCTCAGAGGGTATAGAAATCTGCTTCTGAAATTCCCACCTATGGCTCCCAGTTTTGTCTTCTGGGGCCAAGTAGAACAAAACTAAAGTCCCTTCCATGTGATTTCTTGTTTAGTTGTTTCAGTTGTGTCCAATTCTCCATGATCCCATTTGGGGTTTTCTTGGCAGAGATACTGGAATGGTTTGCCATTCCCTTCTCCAGCTCATTTGGCAGATGAGGAAACTGAGGCAAACAGTGCCCAGGGTCATACAGATTTGAACTCAGGAAGATGAGTCTTCCTGACTCCAGTCCCAGCACTCTATACACTGTGCCACCTAGCTGCCCATGATAGTTTTTCATATACTATTCAAAAGTAGCTATCATGCTCCACCCTTCCTCAAGTCTTTTCTTCTTCGGGCTAAAGTCCCCAATTAATTCATTCAACTATTACCTACTAAGCATCAACAATGTTCAAAGCACTATGTTAGGTTCTGTGAGGGACCTTACAGTATAGCATGTGAGATAAGACAACATCATCCTAGAGCTCAGAGATGGAAAATAACTCAGAGGTCATATTCCAGTCAATACCCAAATAGGAATTCCCGCTCTTACATTCCTGATTGATTAGGGGTAAACCAACCTCTACTTGAAACCCTCCAATGATAGAAAGCCCACTATCTCTAAAGCAGTTCAATCTACTTGTGGACAGTTCAAAATATTAGGAAACTTTTCCTTAAATCAAACTAAGGTTGGCATCTCTGAAACCTCCACCTGGTGTTAGTAATTCTGCCCTCTGAAGCCTGGAAAAATTGATCGACTCTCTCTCTTTCACATGATTGACCTTCCAATACTTAAAGAGAGCTGTCTTATCTCTCCTCTTAAGGATTCTTTTCTTTAGCCTAAATATCTCTAGTTTATTCAATCAATTCTCACATGGTAGTCCTCTTATGCTGGCTGTCCTCTTCTAAGTCCCAGTTCGGCAACATATTTCCTTAAATATGGTACCTGTGAATACCTGACAAACTATGATATGTGATCATAATGGAATATAATTATTTTGTAGTAGGAAATGATGAATATGAGGAATTTAGGGAGTCATGGGAAGATTTGGGGGCAACTAGACAGCACAGTGAATAGAGCACCAGACCTGGAGCCTGGAAGAAAGACTCATCTTCCTGAGTTAAAATATGGCCTCAGACACTCACTAGCTGTGTGACCCTGGTCACATCACTTAACCCTATTTGCCTCAGTTCCCTCATCTGTAAAATGAACTAGAGAAAGAAATGGCAAAACACTCCAATACTGTGCCAAAAATATTCCAAATGGAAACATGAAGAGTCAGACACAGCTGGAAATGACTAAACAGCAACGATTCAGAATGAGTTAAGCAAAAGCCAAGGAAAAATATACATTGTCGTGACTAAAACGTGATATAAACATGTGTGTTTATATACACATATTCACATACCTATGTACTAAAGGAAAGCTAACCAAAAGAGAAAGAAGCCATGAGCAATTAATAAATCAATGATCATTTAAGAGGACAAATGATGAAACATAACTCCTCCTCGTGGCAGAGAGGCAGGAAACTACCATGTCTGCAAGGTCTCTCATACCTTGTTTGTTGTGGTCACTCTTACTTATTTTTTTTTTTTACTTATTTTTGCTTTTACTTTTTTTTTCATTAAAATGGAAAGCTCAACCTGGAAGGAAGTCTTTTTCCAAAAATGACTGTGACCTAAAGACAAAGACTTCAACAAAACATATTTAAACAAAAAGAAAAGAAAAGAAAAAGTGGCATCCAAAACAGAATATCATAAAGATGTGGTATAAACTAGAACATAGTGCTGTGGGACTATCAATCACTTAATCAGTCAACAAACATTTATTAAGAACCTACTATGTGCAAGACACTATTAGGCACTGGGGATACAAAAAGAGGCAACAGACCATCCTTGCCTTTAAGGAACTTATAATAATGGCTATCACCTCCTTTGTTCTGGGCAATAATAGCATGTGTGTGTGTGTGTGTGTGTGTGTGTGTGTGTGTGTGTGTGTGTGTGTGTGTTTTTAAGCAATCGGGGTTAAGTAACTTGCTCAACGTTACACGGCCAGTCATTTCTGGGTGTGGTGCTGAGTGTCTGAGCCTGGGATTCGATCTCCAGGTCATCCCACCACTGGAGCCGGTGCTCTTACTCGCTAAGCCACCTGGCCACTCCTAAGCAATTGGGGTTAAGTAACTTGCTCAAGGTTACACGGCCAGGTGTTTCTGGGTGGGTGCTAAGTGTCTGAGCCCGGGATTCGATCTCCAGGTCTTCTCAACACTGGAGCCGGTGCTCTTACTTGCTGTGCTACCTGGCCGCCCCCATGTGTGTTTTTTAATGTAGCGTAAGGCCACATTAACTTTTTTTGGTTTACATGTTACACTATTGATTCACATCAAGCTTTCAGTCCATCTAAAGTCCCAGAATCTTTTCCCATGAACTGTTGCCTGACAATACCTCTCACTCACTTGTGCAATTGATTTTTTAACCTCAAATATACAATTTTACATTTAGCCCTAATAAACTTCTGCATATAACAGAAGTAGGAGGAAGGGGTGGAGGGGTAACTAACTTTTGCATAGCACCTACTATGTACTAGGCACTGTGCTAAGAGCTTTACAATCATTATCTCATTTGGTCCTCACAAAAACCCCTGGGAAATGGGTGCTACTATTATTCCCATTGGACAAATAAGGAAATTGAGAGGAACAGAGATTAAGTGACTTGCCCAAAATAACACTTCTAGTAAGTGTCTAAGGTCAGATTTGAACTCAGGTCTTCTTGATCCCAAGCCCTATCCACAGCACTCTCCCCACTGTGCCACATAGATGACCCTAAAGTATAAATACTATATAATAAATATTAATGAATGTTAAATAAATAAATAATGAAAGTATAAATAAAAAAATAAAAAATACTAGAGATCCCCAAATCTTAGTGTATTCATACTCATGAAAGAAGTCAAATGTATTCAGGGTGGTTTGTATATCAAAGATAGTAACAAGTATGTCTTATGGCAATCTAATTAGTTGAAGAAAAATAAAACATGTATGATACAGCAAACATGGCAAGTCTCCTTTAAGCAAAATGCTGCAATTACCAGGACATCATCTTTCTTAATCATCTGCTATAATTTGTCTTTTGAACTGGACCCATGATTTTACTGATAGAAGAACAATAATTGCTTGTTTTCCTGTGAAATTTAGAATTTTTTAAAATTCAAACTATGTTTATATCCTAGCTCTACAACTTTCTATGTGACTGTGGGCAAATCATTTCACATCTCTGGACCTCAGTTTCCCTATCCGTATTAAAAAAGAGGGTTGGACTAGATAACCCTTGAGACCCCTTCCAAGCTCTAAATCATATGTACATATATGAATAAGTATATACATATGTATAAATGTTGCAATCTCAATATTACAAAAATCACCATTATCCCTGGTTTTCTTTTCTCTTTCCTTCTTAGTTTCATTTGGGGATTAAATAGGAATCTGTTTTCTAAAGCATAGAAGAACATGGACATCTGCGTCTGCCTTTTTCAAAACTTTGGGGGGCATTTTAGCAGCAGAAAAGAACCTAAAAAAGAAAGATTTCCAGGGAAACATATTTCAGGTACTGAATGTCAACTCTAAAGCAACAATATGCGCATTGTAAGGATAACCTCCCATACTTCCATAATCTTCTATTTTACATAGCCATAATCATCAAAGCACTCTTATTAGTATTTTAACACACAACAGAAGTACAGTGATACAGTAAATGCTGGTTTATTGAGCATTCTACCAACTGGAAATCTCTGCTAACTGGCATTTCCACCCCCACATATAAAGACCCTGAGGCACTGTAAAAGCTTAGTGTATTCTGACTCACAGAAAAACTAAAATATGTTAGTATATAGTCTGATCATTATGTATATTTGGGGGGATTAGAAGGGAATAGGCTTGGCCCTGTCCAGAGCAATGATAATAATGATAACTAACATTTATATAGTGCTTTACTACATGCTAAGCTTTTTACAATTATTATCTCATTTTGCCCTCACAGCAACCCTGAGAGGTGGGTGCTATTATTATCTTCATTTTACAGATGAAGAAACTGAGGCAAACAGAGGTCAAGTGACTTGTCCAGGAACACACAGCTAGTAAGTGTCTGAGGCTCAATTTGAATTCAGGCCTAGCACTTAGTTCCCTGTGTGGTGATTCCCTTCATTTATGCAGATTGTCAACTCTTGTGATGTCTTAGAGAGTGACCTGGGGGCACTGAGAAGTTGTAACTTACCTGTGATGTTTGCTACCAAGTAGGACAGCTTAGTCTATAGATCTAACTTTCTTTGAAGTGGTGGGGAAGAGGAAAGTCCACAAGAGACATATCAGTACCACATAGAGATCCAGGTTAATTCTGGCTGTGTTGTCAGGGAAGGCTTTAACATGGAAGATGGCATTTGATGTTGGTCTTGAAAGATGAGTAGAAATTATATAGACAAAGGTGGGAGGCGTAAAGTCAGCTAAATTTGACTACTTTGGACTCACTGGACATACACTGAATATTCCTGTCTCCATGCCTTTGCACAAGCAACATGTTCCTTTTGTTTGGAATTTCCTCCTTCCCTCTCTTTGCCTCTGAATTTCTGACCACTCTTTACTGCCTATTTCAAAAGACACCTTCTGCCAGAATTCTTCTCACAGACCTTTGTTTTGTACCACTCTTATGCTCTTATCATGTAGCATTATGTACTCCAACAATCAATGTTGGTGTCTTATTCCCTATACTAGATTGTAAGATGCTTGAGCAAAGAAAATTATGTAAACTTTGTATCTCCCCCAATACCTAGTACAATCCTCTGAGCACAAGTGCTTGATAAATAGCTGTGGTTCTTCCAGGTGAAGAGAACACCACTATAAGAAATATGAAATCATAATACATTTGGGAAATGACAATAGGTAAGTTTGAATATGGGGTTCTTCTAAAAGAGTCATGGATTATAAGGCTTGAAAGACACTTTACAACTGAATAACAGCCTTGAATGCCAGGCTAGTCCAGACTTCATTCTTTAACCAGTAGGGAACTATCCCCCTGTAAAGTAAACTCTAGTGACTCCCTATTACCTCTAGGATCAAAAGCGAAGTCTTCTAACATGTAAAATGCTTTGTAACCTGTCTCTAACCTACCTTTCCAAGTCGTGACTCATTTTTTATGCTCTCTCAGGTGCAGGCAATCAGACCTTGTTCTAAGCTCCTGATTATAAGCTCCTGTTTCACTTCTGTCTTTGTAAATGTAGCACCCAGCATAGTGCCTAGCACAGTGCAGCTTTATGAATATTTGATTGACTGATTGATTGATTGGAGGTTTTTGTAGCAGGAAGGGTCACGGCTGCTCTTTGCCTCAGTTTCCTTACCAGGAAATAGTGATGTAATGTTTTATTAGCTATGTCACAGGGTTGTCTCAAAAGAGTTAAAGGGTAGTTTGGCTTCAACGAGAAGAATGCTAGATTTTAAGTGGGAGGATCTGAGTTAAAATTCTGACTCTAATGCTTATTACTTGAGTGATCTTGAACAAGATCACTTAATCTCTCTGGGCTTCTGTTTCCTCATGTGAGAAATGAGGAAATTGGACTACGTGGTTTCAAGATATCTTCTTGCTTGGATTCCACAAAGAGAATACTTTTTAAACCTAAAGAACTATTGTACATGTATTTTATCATGATGATCATAATCAAAATGGTAATAATTCCTCATTATGCATTAGGAATGTATAGCTGGTGGTTGTGTGCAGAATGAATAGGAAGGGGAAATTATGAGAACATTTTAATAGTCTGAACAAGAGGTTTTGGGGTCATGAGCTAGGGTATTGGCAGTGAGCATGTGGGGGGAAAAGATGGGTTATAAAGATATTGTAGAAGCAGAATTTTAGGATTGATTGGAAATGGAAAGAACAGCTTTAACCGGACTAAGAGGAAGAGAGACAGTGGAGACAGGAAGAGACAGAGATAGTTCACACAAAAAATATTGTCTAAATGACAAGTTGGAAGAATGTTGGAATCAACAGAAATTGGAATGCTTAGTGGAGAAGGAGCAAGTTATAACGGAAAGTTATGGCAGTTTGGAATGGAGATAGAGATTTTGAATCATCATGAAGGTAAAAGTTGATCCCATAGGAGCAAATCAGATTATATAAGGAAAGAAGAAAATTGGAGATCTTACAGAAAGACTAAGGTATGCCTGAATAAAAGCTAAAGGCCACGTGAAAGCAAAGGGGGCTGATATTTCTACTGAAGACATCTGTGAAAAAGAAAGCTATCTGGCCCTCCCAGATACATCATAGAATATCTAATGACTTCTATTTCCAACTTATCTTATTCAAATTTAAATTTCCACAGGCTCTTTCTACATTGTCCATCCTATTTCAGAACCTGTTCTTGTGCCCTCAACTTTTATCTGCATGTGGTGCAAATAAATATATGTCTCATTTCTGAAGAACAGATTATACCAAACTAAGTTATTTCCTTTAAAACAAAGGAACAGAGTCATTGAAATAGTACATTAAGGGAATGGCATAAATAGAATACATTTGGACTTCAGTAAGGCATTTCTCTCATGTCATTGTTGTAGATGATCTGGTGAGAATTGGACAGGATCACAGTGGGGTTTATTTTTTTTTTTTTTGCTTTTATTTTTTGGGAAGACAATTGGGATTAAGTGACTTGCCCAAAGTCACATGGCTAGTTTTTGTGTTACATGTCTGAGGCCAGATTTGAACTCAGGTCCTCCTGATTCCAGGGCCGGTGCTCTATTCACTGTGTCACCTAGCCGCCCCAGGATCATAGTGTTTTAAGATGGATACAGAACCAGTTGAATGACCAGACCCCCCCCCACAAATATTTGTTTTTAGTGGAAAATCCTGGGCCATGATAAGCATACCTTCAATATCATCATAAAATTCACTAACAAAAACATCAGATTCACTGATGACACAGAACTTGGAGAAATCAATAATTAGCATGTTAAATGACAAAGTCAGGATCTATAAATAATAATAGCTATCATTTCTAAAGAACTTTAATGTTTACAAAGAATTTTCCATATTTCTGTGAGTTTGGTCCTCACAATAACTTTGGGGGGTAGGTGCTCTTATTATTCCTATTTTACAGATGAGGAAACTGAGGATGAGAGGCAAAGACTTTGCCCAGCTAGAAAGTCTTCAGATCTTCCTGACTCCAAGTCTAGTTCTCTATCATGCCATCCATAGAGATAATGTCTAATAATACGATTTTTTTTAACTAGACTTGTGATTTTGCTGGTGTAGATAGGGAAACATGTTTAGATGATGCTGACCAACAAGCAGTCAACTGGCTGGGAGACTCCTCTCAACATACATCTTCACACACTCGGTAACTTAGTCATAGAAAATTGCCTGGTACACTGAGGAGTGGAGTGACTTGCACAGGGCCAACAGTCAGTAAGCATCAGAGACATAACTTGAACCTGACTTCCTGCTTCTGAGGTATCTATTTTATGCTCCGCTGCCCCTCTGATGAAATTCAATAGAAATCAATATAAAGTCCCTTATCTGGGATTTAAAAACTGCACAAGTATAGAGTAAAGAATGCATAGATAACTGTGAGAAAAAGATCCAGGGGTTTTAGTCGATCACAAATTCCATAAATATGATCCAGTGATGTGACATGACACTACCTCCTCCTCCCTCCCCCCCAAAAAAAAGTAACCTAACATACCTTAGTTTCCATTAATAGAAGCATAGTGATGAGATAATATGGTGATAGTTCTGCTGTGTGCCACTCTGGTCATATTGCATCTTGGTTAACATGTTCAGTTCTGGGCAATGCCTATTGGGAAGTATATTCAGAAGTCAACCAGGATAGTGTAAGGATTAGAGAGTCAACAACATGAATATCAGGAAAAGGGATAGTTAGTTTAGGGAAGAAAGAACTTGGAAAAATTTGGTTGTACATGATAGCTGTGTTTAGGTATTTGAACTATGATCACATACAAGAGGAATTGATATTATTTTTCTTGCTCTTAGAAGGCTAACCTTGGAGTAATGGAAAGTAAGGGGAAAAAAACCTTTCTAATATTGATGTATCAAACGGTGGAATATGCTACTAGTAGATGACCATATGTCAAGATCTAGTTATTGATTATAAGCTTTCTTGGTTCCCAGTCTAGTACTGTTTCCATTGTAGAGCAATGCCTCTCAGTATTTCAGTATGAAATCCAGTTATATAAAGAAGGGAGAGATCAATGAAAGTCAGAGGAATGAAGAAAGGGTATGCATGCCTAAAATTATCTTCTTCCTCACCCCTGTCCACTAACCTCCATAGCTTCCTCCAAGAAACAACCCCAATCCTACCTTCAGCAGGAAATCTTTCTCAGTCTTCTCCACTGACAGTGCTTTCCTTCTTGGGTTATTTTCCATATATCCTGTATATATCTTATATATAAATAGTTCCTTGTTCACTTTAATATTAGTCTGTGAATTCTCCGAGGGTAGGAACCATGTTTTTTACTTTCTTTGTATTTCTAGATCTTAGCACAATGACTGGGACATAGTAAGTGCTTGTTAATCAATCATTTGATTGATTGGAGGTTGTAAGACTACAGCTGGATCTTAAAGGATGGGATAGTGTTTAGATAGTAGAAGAGGAGGGGAAAATAATTCAGACCAGGGAATCAGCATGATCAAAAGCAAGGAAATGGAAATTATGATATTGGGTGAGAAACATAGGACAGCAATCTGACTAAGTAAAGGATGGTCTGTGATAAATTAGTAGGAAATGAATTTTGATATAGTGAGATACCCTTTATTAGGAAGTCTTTGTTATTTCTTGAGTGAAATGAAAGTAGTAAAGATAGTCTGGAAATGATATGTAGGGTGGATCAAAAGTGTTATAGTTAGGAAGAACAGGAGGCTGTAATCCAGAAATGAATTAATGAGGGTCTGAAAAATGGTTATAGCAGTGAAAATAGATAGTGGAAAAAGTTGAGGAACAGTAGTAAGAAAGAGATAAGAGGACTTGGAAAGAACTGGAAAGGATATTGGACTTACAAATTAGAAAAGAAGGTTCTGACATTTACTAAATATGTGATCATAATTGAGTCATTTAACTTCTCTGAGTCCAAAAATTTTTCACCTATAAAATGGGAACATAATCCTTAAATTGCCCACCTCATAGTTTTGATGGGATGAAAGTGCTTTGGAAACTTTAAACATGTGATAGAAATGAAAATTATTCTTACTCTTATTCTTGCTGTTGATTGGGTATGAGGTGGAGGTCAAAGAGAGGAGTGAGTCAAAGGTGATTGAAGGTTTCTAATCTTGAGGAAAATGGTGATTTTTTTTTTTAAAAAAGCATTTGGGGTTAAGTAACTTGCCCAAGGTTATACAGCCAGTAATTTTGTGTGGGTGTTAAGTATCTGAGGCTGGAACCAATCCCCCGGTCCTCCCAACTCTGGGGGCGGTGTTCTCACTCACTGCGCCACCTAGCCACCCCAAAGGTAATTCTTTTTGCTGCTTTTTGGAGGGCAATTGGGGTTCACGGCTAGTTTTTGTGTTAAGTATCTGAGGCCAGATTTGAACTCAGGTCCTCCTGATTCCAGGGCCAGTGCTCTATTCACCTAGCCACCTGTGAAAATGATGATTTTTTTGACAGAAAAGGAACTGGGGAGGTTATAATAAATTCACTGTGGAACAGGTTGAGTTTGAGGTAATAAAACTTTTCAAGAATATGTCCCCAAAGCAGCCAAAAGTATGAGACTGGAGCTCAGGACCAAAGATATAGATGTGGGAGTCATGTGAAGAAATGATAGCTAAATCCATTAGACTGGACAAGCTCCCTGAGGGAAATAGTGCAGCAAGAGGTGATTATAGACTTGAAGACAGCCTCAGAGGACACCTACATTTAGAGGGAAAGAAATTCCAAGAAAAGAGATAGAAAAAATTTTTCAGAGAGGAGGGATGAAATTAGGCAGTGTCATGGAAACCAACTGAAAAGAGACTTTCAAAAAGGAGAGAGTAATCAACAGTGTAATTTCTGCAAAGAGTTTGAGTAAGAAGGATACTGGAAAAAGACCTCTAGACTTGGTCATCAGTCATTGATGAAACTTGAAAAGGTAGTTTTGTCAAGCCTCTCAGGACTCTGTATGACCAACCCTTCAAACTGTGTCTTCCAAAAGCCAGCGGGTAACTAAGACAGCATCAAACTGAAGGAGAGTCAGAGTCAACTTTGTCAAAGTAATTTGCAGACCACTTTGCCATATTCTGTCCTTGGGGTGATATGAGACTGCCCAATTATTGATGGTAGAGAAACTGTGAAAAATATGTGGATATATCACTATAGGTCCAAGTGATTTTCACTTTTAGATCAAAAAGCATTTAGCCTTTGAGATCCACCCACTCATGAAATAAGAACAAGGGAGAAAGAGAGGGAATATGCATTTACATAACATGTACTCTGTGTCAGGGACTGTGATAAGTGCTTTAAAAACATTATCTCTTTGATACTCACAACAACCCAATGAGGTAGGTGCCATTATTATCCATATTTTGACTGCTGAGAAAGTGAAATAAAAAGAGCTTAAGTGACTTGCCGAGGGTCATACAACTAGTTAATGTCTAAGACTGGATTTGAACTCAGATATTCCTGACCCTTGGCCCAGTCCTCTATCCACTGCACCACATAATTGCCCCATCCATGAGGTGATTGACCTAAATAGGATTAATGACATCACCCTAACGTGAGGAACTGATTGGATACCCAAATGAAGAAAAGTATCCAATCTCAATTGTCTTTTTGTCATTTCAGCTCTGTTAAGAGAAAGGATTTGGGTTAGGAGTACAAGCAATAGAGAAATTGGTGACAATAATCATTCAGCAGGTGGTGTTAGCTGTTCAGTTAAAGGACTAACTGGTTGTAGACCTTTATTGCACTACAATCCTTGAGACCTGATTCAACCACAATGAAATAAGATTTTGGTCTGGCGCTCTGACCCCCCAAATCTGGTTCTTTTTACATCTATTTTTACCTCTCCCCCATTTCCTAATAATATATTGATTTAATTCAATTCAATAAGCATTATTTATTAAGTGCTTATAGGTAAGACTTTGTGCTAGGCACTGAAGATGCAAAGACAGAAATAAAATGGTTTCTTTTCTCAAGGAACTTATATTTTATTGGAGGGATATGACATGTACACAGATAAGTAAAGACAAAATAAACACAAAGAAATTTCATGGGAAACATGAATAACTGGGAGGGAATAAGAAAAGTCACTTACAGGAGCTGACATCAGCTACCTTTGAAAGGAACTATGAATTTCAGAAGGCAGAGTTAAGGAAGGAGAAAATTCAAAACAGTGGGGGACAGTCTATAGAAAGACAGAAGACAGGGAGATGAGAAATAGAATGGTAGGTATGAGATAGAGCTAGTAGTTCACTTAGGCTGGAGCATAGACTATGTAATCATTCTGGGATGAAATTGTGAAGGGCTTTAAATGCCAGTCAGAAGAATGCATCTCTTATTTTTAAGTCGCTGAAACTTCTTGAACAGGGGAGTGATACAGTCAGACCTGAATCAATTTGGTAGTTATGTGGAGGATGGAGTGGAGGGGAGAGAGGATAGATAAAGGGGGATGGATTAGGAGACAACTGCAATGATCCAGGTGAAGCTATGAAAAACTTGAGCTAGGGTTGTTTTGGTGAGAGTGAAGAAAAACAAATGCATGTGAGAGATACTGTAGGGGTAGAATCAGTAAGATGTATCTCCTGATTGGATGTGGGGGATGAGAGAAAGTGACGACTTCTAGATTGCAGACTTATGTGACTAGAAGAATGGTAAATATTACCTCGCAGTTGAGAAGGTCGAGTTGAAACCACTCCATTTTAGCTCTGAAACCTTAATTAGATAAAAAATATTTTTGACTGAATCAAATAATTAGAACCAAATGTGAACAGGGCTGGTGCACCTCCTAGAATCAATCAAAGCCACTGTGTAAGGAACCAGGTCATTCCCTAACAAATTTGTATGTGAATAAGGGGAAGAATCTCTCTTGGAATTAAAAGTATGTAATTTAGGGAAAAATTTTTTTTTAAGGAATTAAAAGAAATAAGTGTTAGAGAACCCGAGGATCTGGATTTGAGAAGTTAAAGCTAGCAAGGTATTTCCAGAACAACTTTAAGGACAAAAGGAGGACTGAGTTTTGGCAGAAAAGAAAGGTATAAAGGAGAGTCATTCAGAGGGTCCAGAGTAAGGGAAGGCCCAAGAAAAGATCAGGTCTTTCCCCAACTTCTACTTCTGTAACTTATCAATCAGCAGATGCTACAATGTAATCTCCTCTTTTGTTACACAAATGTTTTCAATAAACCGAATTTTTTTTAACAAAAAAGCCAGGGGTTAACTAGAGATAAACATAAATGGTTAGGCAAAAGTCTAATATCTGCTGAAGAGTTTAGAATTTTTCTAACTAGGGGCTCAGAATAATTGTGACTAAATTCAGAATTTTTCATCTAAAATAAACTACCTAAAGCCAAAGAGAAGGGAATGAAGTGGACCTTACATGCCATCATATTGACTTCTAGCTTGAAATTAGCTAATAGTTGTTAACAGTATTAAAATTTGGGGCTTAGGGGCGGCTAGGTGGCTCAGTGAGTAAATAGCCAGCCGAAGAGTTAGGAGGACCTGAGTTCGGTTCCAGCCTTAGACACTTAACACCCACACCCACACACCCACACACACACACACACACACACACACACACACACACACACACACAC
>NW_027187419.1:2174307-2239752 GCF_028583685.1 Petaurus breviceps papuanus
CACACACACACACACACACACACACACACACACACACACACACACACACACAAGACTAGCCATGTAAACTTGGGCAAGTTACTTAACCCCAATTGCCCTCCAAAAGGCAAAAGAAAAAGAAAAACAATTGGGGGCTTTTGTGTTCTTTAGCCTTAGATGGAGTTTGCCACCCACTTTCTGCTTAATTTTCAAGTGACTTAATTCCAAGAAGAACCAGGCCTATCATAACAGTGGCCATTATTAGCCTTATACGGTCTATGAGCTATGCCTCAAGCAAAAGAATTTGGGGCCCCTCAAGTGGCACTGAGGTCTGTGTCTTCTACACTACATTTTCTGAGCCCCTTATCCTAGAATGTAGCAAGAGCTGCTTCTAGGTGGGAAGCATAACATTCAGGGAAGAGAAGGAATCTAAATGGTGCACTGGTCAGAGAGCTGGGCCTGGAGTCAGGACTACGTGAGTTCAAATCCTGCCTCAGATAATTACTAGCTGTGTAACAAGTCAGTTAACCTTCTGTCTCAGTTTCCTTAATGGGAATGAGGATCGTAATAACATTTACCTTAGAGTTGTTATAAGGATTAAAAGAAATAATGTTTGTAAAGTTATTAGCATGAAGCCAGACACATAATTAGCACTATATACATACTAGCTGTTGTTATTATGACTCATCCCTGTACACTTGCCCAGGTCGTGGCCTTCCCAGCCATCTTGGAGTTAGTCACTGCTCACAACCAGGGCAGAAATTCAAGAGAGAATAGAAAGAGAAATCTGAGAGGGAAGGGGAAGGGAAGGGGAAGAGAAGGAGAAGGAATCCAGGACAGAGTCCTAGGGTACACCCAAGCATGTGAAACAGGAGAGGAATGAAATGATGATATTTCAGATGAGACTGAGTAGAATCTTTGAAACAGCTAGAGAAGACTAATGACAAAGTGATTATACAAAAATTTGTTGGAGAAAATAGTTTGATCTCAGACCTCCTTGCAAATACCCATTATTATTCCCATGTAATTTAATTTACCGTCCCTTATCCACTAAGCCCCTTCCCAGGATTCCCTTGCCTCAGTGGACTTCTTCCCCAAATGTATTGATCTAACCTTCAGAATCCTGTTCCTTGTAGGATGGCAGATTATAGCCAGTAAAAAAAGGAAAGAAAGTGAAGGAAGTGGGTATGAATCACACATTTTAGGAATTTTTACATCAAAATTGAGGGAAGAGAGAATATGGAGGGATACGTGAAAGTCAAACCTCACTTAGGATAAAGAATTCACAGTGAATGCCCCTGTGAATTCACAGTAAATGGCCTGTGAAAAGTGTTACAGTGTCTGTGATATAGTGGATAATTTCTGGATTCAGAGTTGGTAAAGATCTAGATTTGAGTCTAAATGCCACATGACTAAATCCCTTTAGCTCCCTGAGCCTCAGTTTTCCTAATTTATAAAGTGGGGATAGTAATGCTTGTACTATGTACTTAAAGGGGTATTCAGAATATCAAAGGGGTTCACATATACAGCTGGCATTTAAAACTGCATGACATTAATAGAACGCATATATACATATATGTACATACATATGCATATAATTGTGATTATTTCAATTAAGCAGGGACATGAAATACTAAGGATAGTATTATGTTATGATTGTTGTTGTTATACTTTATTATTACTACCCTTCTTAGATAGTAAGCTTTCTAAGGGCAAAACGTTGTTGCAGTTCTCACTGCCCTCATACAGCTAGGGCCTTAGGAGAAAGAAGAAAAAAAGGGGAAGGAGGAGGATGTTGAGGAAGAACAGCCAACGCCAGGTTATCCGTGCTGATCAAAAAGCAGTGCCATGGAAACCAAGAGAAGAGAGAATGTTTTCCATAAATGAAACTCACAAAGAATCCCAAAGATTCATTTCAGCTCTTTGTTTCAGCCTTCCTCCCTACCCCCTCCTGCCAAGACAGCTCGCAAGTGGACATTTTTTAAAGGAGAACAGACAAAAAGCAAACAAAAATGAGTGAGAAGGAAGCCTGAATAATCAGCAAATAGGATTGATTACCTTCCCCTTGAATAATTAAGAGTTAGCTCTGCCTCACCTTGTCCCAGAATCATAAAATCTCAGAATCAAAGGGGACCTTAAAACTCATCTCTTCTAATCTCCCACCTAAAGCAGAAAGTCCCTCTACAATATCCCCCAAAAGGGAGGTAAAGGCCACAAATTTGTAGATTATTAAGGAATTCATCTACTCTTTCTGCCACATGAGAGGGCACCAAGTCAGTCCTCCCTAACATTTTGGTAATAAGGAACTAGTTTCTTTTCTCAAAACCTTGACGTCACAGGGGAGAGGGGCAAAGGTACTATTGGGTATACCCCTGTGAGGCTAGGGCAGGGTTTACTGACAGTGGAGTCTCTGAAATGGGGTGGTCCACTAATGTTGACTTCATATTTTCTTCCCTGAGGAAAATGGTGGCATCTAGTTGGTATAATAGGTAAATCACTGGATTTGGAGTCAGGAAGACCTGAGTTCAAATCCTGTCTCTAGCATTTACTAGCTATGTGATCTGGAAGGACTTGTCTAACTTTATTCTGTTTCTTCATCTGTAAAAGGAGGATAATTATAGCACTTACCTCACAGGGCTGTTTTAAGGATCAAATGTAAATATATATGTATACATAAATATGTATGTATGTATATTATGTATATATATAAAGTTATTTGTAAACTTTAAAGTGCTATATAAATGTTTGTGATTATTATGGGGTTTGAGAGAGGTCATGACAGAGACGGAAGTATGGAGACAGCAACTGGACCACTGGGTGCTCTCATCCCAACATTAAAAAAAAAAAGTGTTGCCCATAACTACCTACACAGGGTGTGCCAAGACATTGTCCTGAGACTTTTTTGATGCATACATGAGACTTCTGCCCTACTATTGATGATGTTGCTTTACTAAGATGTAAAATTCCCTTGAAAAGGTTGGTTCCTTAATAATCTATACATTTATGGCCTTTTTGTGGGTGTTTATTGCCCAAGATTCACATTGATTGATTGAGTTCTGGCCAATTCATATAACTGAATTATACCCCTGGACTTGACCATCAAAAGGAAGGCTGGAGAGATGGAAAAGGAGAAGAAAATGAGAGGTGGGAGTTTGGCAGAGAGAAACCAGATGGACAAACAAAAGCAGTATAGTATTGTGGAAAGAGTGATGGATTTATAATCAGAAAACTTGATTTTTGCATCTCTGGTCTGCCATTTACTATTTCCATGACCTTGGACAGTCAAGTCACTTAACTCCTTTGGTCCTTAGTTTCCTTGTGTGTAAAATGAGGGTGGTTAAACTAGACCACCTCTAAGGACCCTTCTAGTTCTGTATCTGTGATTCTCCTCCCTGTCAGTCAGGCTAGAAGCTAAAGGGTCATCCTTGACTCCTCATTTTCTCTCTCACCTCCTATATCCAATCTGTTGCCAAGTCCTATCAATTTTACTTCCTCTCCCCTAACCTAGTGACCACCTTGGTAAAAGGTGTCATCACCTCCTGACAATTGCAATAAATAGCCTAGTGGTTGTTCTATTTCCTCAAATCTCTCTCCACTCCTGTCCATCTTCCACTCAGCTGTCAAATTAATCTTCCTGAAATTCAGGTCACACTACACCTCCACCCCCATCAAAATCCTGTGGGTCCATATCACCAGGATCAAATATAAAATTCTCTGTTTGACTTTTACAGCCTATCATAATCTGGCTCCCAACTATTTTTTCAGTCTTACCTTACTACACCTTTTCAAACACATTCTCAGTGATCTGCTGACACTGGCCTCTTTACTGTACACAAAACACATGGGGTGGTTAGGTGGTGCAGTGGATAGAGTACCAGGACTGAAGTTGGGAGAACCTGAGTTCATATACTGACTCAGACACTTACTAACTGTGTGACCCTGGGCAAATCATTAAACCTGTTTTCTCACTTCCCTCATTTATAAAATGAGCTGAAGAAAGAAATGGCAAACTACTCCAATACCTTTGCCAAGAAAACCCCAAATGGGATAATAAAGAGTTGGACACAACTAATCAGCTCAACAACAAGACACCCCATCTCCCCCTCCATGTATTTCACCTTCTGTCCTCTGTACCTGGAATTCTCTTCCTCCTCATCTCTGTCTAGTGGTTTCCCTGGCTTTTATCAAGATGAAGCTAAAATCCAGCGTCTTCTAGAAGTCTTTCCTGAACTCCCTTACTGTTAGTATTTCCCCTCTGTTGATTATCTCCTATTTAACATAAAAATATATGTAAGTACATATGCATATATATATATTTTACATATCGTCTAATGGGAGAGACAACATGCAAATAACTATGTACACATAAGATATATATATATATATATGTATATACTAGATATGTGCCTACATCTATCTATCTATTGATCTATCTATCTATCTATCTTGTGTGTACAAAGTAATTTACATGTTGTCTCTCCCATTACACTATAAACTCCTTGAGAAATAAGTCTTTTGCCTTTCTTTTCTTTCTCAGTGTTTAGCATAGTGCCTGTCACATAGTAGGTGTTTAATAAGTACTTGTTGATTTGACTGATCCTATGATCTCTAAGGGCACTTCCTCTCCAAATCTATGACTCTGTGACCCTATAACTTGTTTCTCTGGAGGGAAGCCACTACATTCATATGGCGCTTCCAGGGAAGTCATGATCCAGGGAACCATGGGAATCAAGAAACCACATTATCCCAGATATGGAAGTGACTAAGCAGATAAGTATTCTTGGGTCAAACTACTAGCTTTAGGAACATTAGCTAACAACAATGCATCAGCAATGGTAAAGTGACAGAGAGGTTTCTGGTCTAAGCCTATTCAATACAATGGATAATTTCTTGAACCAAGTGGAATCCTTTCCCTTGGCAGGCACAGAGGGACAAGGGTAAGTCATCTAGAGTGATAGTGTAAATCTGGAGTACTATGAAAGTATCTGGGGAAATGAGCTCACCAGAGAGAGATGAAGAGTCATCTTGACTTCAAGGATTTTGTGGGTTGCTTCTCTTTTTGTCAGATTAAATAAAGGCTGTCCTATATTGAGTCCTGTTAACTAGAATGCTTGCAGGGGAGCTATGATCTCCCTTCCTGAAACCTAGACTTGAGTTATACTCTGATTTCTTTAGAATTCATCTGCTTTGCGAAGCCTTCCCTAATCTTCCCAGCTAGAATTTGCCAAATGGCAAAATTACAGAATGTTAGAGCTGCATGGGATCTTAGGGGTGATCTAGTCTAATTCTTCTCATCTGATGCATTATGGTCCAGACAATTGCTGAGAACCTTAATATCACACAGCTAATTAACAATAGAGGTGAGTCTAGAACACATAGGTCTCATCCCTTCTACAACAGTGCTCTTTCCATTACATCATGTTGTATTCTCAGAAATTCTGTGAACCTTTGCTTATTTCTCTTCTCATGGTCTTCCTTGTATTTGACTTATTTGTTCACATGCCTTGGTCACTTTACTGGATTTTAAGCTCCTAGAAGGCAAGTATTGTGTCTATTTTATCTTGTATCTCCCACAGTACTGATAGAACTATAGTACTAGGTATAATACTACAGAATCATAAAATCTTAAGGTTGGAGGGGACATTAGAAGTCATCCAATCCAACCCACACCAAACAAAAATACTATGAAAAACATATCCGACAAGTAGGCAGGTAACCAGTGGAAACCTTTAGCAAGGAGGAGCCCTTTGAAGTAGCCTATTCTACATTCTAACACTTTTAGTTTTTAGAAAACTTTTCCCTATATGGAACTAAAATCTATCCCTCTAGCTTCCACTCATTGTTCTCAGTTCTGATCACTAGGATCAAGTAGGACAAGGTAAATCCCTCTTACATACACTTCAGTGACAACTACCATATTCTCCTCTAACTCTTCTCTTCTTCTGGTTAAACACCCCCAGTTTCTTCAACCAATCTTTGCATCTCCTTGTATACTCTGGTATAAAGCCAAGCAGGAGCAGCTTTCCAGAAGAATGCTGCTGTGAACAGCTTCAAGGTTCTGATTACATAGTATAGTGAACTCCCTATTTATTCAGCAGTAAATTAAAGCAAAACATTCACAGAAACCAAAGTACAGCATTGTTATGACATAACAACTTAACACTAAAGTGACCAAGTAGTTCTCACCAAAGTGGCCACATAGTTTTAAACAAAAGATATCATTCAGTAAGTCCTTAACTCAATCATCCTTAAGGAGCAAGTCTCCTTAAGGAACACAAAGTACAAAGGTCAAAGTTCTCCACCCCTAGGTCACAGTAAATCATGATCTTCTCAGTAAGGTACCCAAGAAGAGGTCTTTTCATCTTGACTCAAGGCTGGCTCTCAGATTCCATGGTTCCTCTTTCATGGTCCCGGCTCCTGCCTGAATCTAACCAATTGTCACCTGGATTCAAAGGCAGGCAGCTCTCAGGTCCATGTCCAGCTCTTCTCCCATTTCCTCATCCAGTTCCTCATCCAGTTCCCATTCCATATTGAAGCTCACAGTGTCCTGTCCACCCCAAGTCCTTCACAGTTCCTATTTCTGGGAAGACAAAGCTTAACAGAACTGAAACAACATTCATACACATTGCCAGCACCATTATCAATTCACTATCTGCCTGTGAAATCAACACAGACCCACAAACAAGGTCCAAGATTTCAACAAAAATCATCAGTAAAGTCCCAGGACCTCCAAAACCCTCCTCCAGGACTTCTGTAAACAGACAACCAGAGAATCCTCTTTCAGGGCTTCCAGTAAAGTCCCAGGTCTTCTGTATAAAGTATCACAAACAAAAATCACTGCAGACAAAACAGACAAACATAGAGTGCTGAGATACCACAAGTTTTCTCCTCATCTCTGCCACCACAAGAGTCCTCTTCTCAATTCTGCTCAGTTCTGCTCAGTTCTTCTCAGTTCTGCTCTCTTCAGCCTGGGCCTCTCCTTATATATAGTCATTAGCTCCTCCCCTTCCTGTTACATCAAAAACAGGAGTTCACAAGTTTTAGGGTTCACAAGTTGTGGGGTTTACAGGTTCTGCTTCTCAACAAAGACTTGATACAATCATGGGCAAGGCTCAAAAGAAACTTGAACTAAAGCAAGGTGTCAACTAAATAACTGAAACAAGGCATTAAGTACTTCTTTGTTTGCCATTACATTCCACCACTCCAGGATCCTTGGCCTTACAATCTCAATATAAATGGCCATGGATCCTGGAACAAATCGAGGCACTATACTTTGTAATCCTACTGACTACACCATAAATGTAAAGCCAAGCATGAGCAGCTTTCCAGAGGACAGCTGCTGTGAAAAGCTTCAAGATTCTGATTGCATAGTATAGTGAATTCTCTATTTATTCCGCAGTAAAACATTCACAGAAACCAAAGTACAGCATTCATAATGCTATGACATCTGGTCTCTGGTTCTCACCATCCTGGTCATCCTCTTCTGGGTATATTATACCTTGTCATCAGTGTGCTTTCTAAAATGCAACACTCGGAACTCAATACAGTATTTTAGATATGGTCTGCCTAGGACTGTAACTTCTGCATTCCAGACACTTTTTTTATTTTTGTTTTTATACAGATTTAGCATTTCATCAGTATAGGAATACATTTCTTAAAGCAGCCTAGGATAGTATTAATTCTCTTTCTCTGTTATTATGCTGTTGACTTATTTGAGCTTGCAGTCCACCAAAAGTCTCAGTTTGGTTTCACACAAACTCATTTAGTTATGTTTCCCCTCTACTTTATTTGTAAGGTTGTTTTTTTTTAAGGAAAGTGTCAAATTTTGAAGTTATATCTAATATATTTCATCTTGAGAGGCAGCCATAGCTTAGGGATAAAGAGCTGGCTTGGTATCTGGAAGATACAAGTTTATGTTCCACCTCCGACATGTATCAACTGTGCAACCCTTAGGTCACATAAACTCCCCATATCCTCAGTCAATTCTCTAAGACTATAGATTGCAGAATACATGCTAATTTGCATCAGGGAAGGAGTTTCCTCACTAGGAATCCCTGACACAGAAGAAATCACAAAGCCAGTCCAAAAAAAAAAAGAATTTCATCTTATTCAGTAAAGTACTTCTTTCTGATCTGTCAAGATTATTTTTAGATCCTAAATTTGTTATCCAAAGTGTTAGCTATCCCTTCTGGCTTCATGTCAGTTGAAAATTTAGCAAGCTTGCGCTTTATGGCTTCATCCAAGTCATTGATAAAAATGCTGGATAATAGATCCTTGGGATCCTCCATTCTAGACCTCCCTCCAAGTTGGTAATTCATATATGGTAGAAGGTGAAGAATGGGAAAAGAAACCTTAGAGATCCTCTATTCCAAGTTATTTGTTTCATAGATAAGGAAACTGAGGCCCAAAATAAATTAAATGACTTGCCCAAGGTCATAGAGGAAGTGACAGAGCTGGGACTTTAACCCAAGATACCAATGGAAGCTCAATATGTGTTTGTTGAATGAATATCTGCTTAATATCCCTTTCAGATGTAGAAATCTATAGGTATTCACAGGAGGGAGGTTTCTTAAAATACCTGGCTTTGCTCATCCATTAGATTTGGATCTATGGACTAGCCTGGATCCCTGATGCTTCTATGGGCTTCTGACCCCCTCGTAAAGGTTTGGACTCAGCTGCATCTGAAAGACATCGGAAAGGCCCTAGGCCAAAGCATCCCTAGCAGGCCTAAGGGCTCTACACCTGTTTTTAGAGTCTAGGACATGAAGAGAGGAGGCAGGGTTGCCCTCATCTACCATATGTAGAGTGGGCCGGGTGGAGTGCAGTTGAGCATTTAAAATACATTAAAGGCCCATTCCCTTTGAAGTTGGAAACTATCTCTATTTAATCAGAGAGAAACAACTTTTCAAAAGATTTTTTCCCCTCTTTTTTACCTTCAGCTTGCTGGCTTCTCCTGTGGTTAGTACCATGAATAAAACATGCATATCCCAATTAAATCTTGATTTAATTTCACTTCTTTGCAAAGCTGATGAACTCGAGTGCTTTCATAAAGACACCCGGCATTAGCATTCTTTTGTTATGCACAATCCATTCGGAGGAACAAGCAGCTAAAAATAATCAGCCACCTCTCTCCTGGCCCTGCCAAGCTCTCTGAGTTCGGGAGAAGGGAAAAGGGGGAAAACCCAGCCCATTCCCAGATAGGATGAGCCTCCCTAAGGGCAGTGCCCCTAGTTGCTTGACTGGAGTGGAAGGGAAGAGGATGGGGTAGGCTAGAATCAAGAGAGATGCATTATAGTGGACTTGAGAAGCCAAAGGCTTCCCAGACAGATAGCCTCCTGGGACTGACCCTAGGGAATTGGTAGGGCCACTATCTTGGCCTTTATAAACATAGCATCATTGAATGCAATTCCTATTTTAGGCAAAGAATAAGGTTTGAATTAGCTTACCAGTATGGAGAATAGCATCATGTCCCAAATGCAAAGCTAAACTTTCACTTTGCCATCAAGTTTTGATAATTTATTAAACCCTATTAAAAAAAATGTCCCAAGAGGGAAGGGATTCAAAGTTGTCTTGCTTCTGTCTTACCCAGATTCTGCTTAACCTATACTTTCACCCTCTGACATCCTAGTTCAGATTTATTTCAGGACCTGAGACAGCTCCTGCAATTCTAGGACAGTATTTGAAGGGTCATTTCATGGAAGTGGGATTGGATTTAATGTTTGCCTCTCAGGGACAAAACTAGAAGCAGTAGGTGAAATTTGCAGAGGTGCAGACAAGCTTGTTATAAGGGAAACACATCCTAATGTTAATAACAGCTGGCAATCAGACAAAAGTTGTTTTGGTTGCTTCTAAAGGAGGTGGCTACCTCACCCCCCCCCCCATCCTTGGATATGTTCAAGTAGAAGTTGGATAACCATGTCAGGAGTGTTTTGTAGAAGGTATTCTTAATAAGGCATGGATTGGCCTCTGAAATTGCATGAGTCAGTAGGATCTTCACCAAGGAAAGAGAAATAATGACCAGCTCCCTCACCCTCCAATAATAAATATTTTCTTATCTGTGAACTGAAAGGGTACTATTTACTATTTACTACTGTTTGAGTCTGGACAACCTACTTCCCCTCTCTGAACACCATAGGCTCCTAGCATCACAGATGCACATTTGGAAAATATCTCCAATATCCTTAGTACAACTCATGTTGCAGGTGAGGGAATTGAAACCTAAAGAGGTTGTCATTTGTCCAGAGATATACAGTTAGTAAATAAGAGGTAGGATTCAAACCCAAGTCACGTGACTCCAAATATAGATCTCATTCACTTGTATTAACACCTCCAAACATACTCCCCCAAACTCTGGGCTTTTATTAAGCAAAGGATCCCCCATACAGAGAGGATTTCCAATTATCTACACAGAACTCCTTCTGATGCTAGTGGAGAAAGGGTCTGACAGTGTCTGGATGGGTTGATGTAATCAATCAGGTGGAATAAAATTCAAACTTAAGCTAGAATTCAAGGCTATCTACAATCTGGATATGATCTACCACTCGAACCTTATCTTTCCCTATTTTCCAATATAAACCCTTTCTTTAAGGTCCTTTCCAGCTTTGAGTCACTGCTCCTATGAATTATCTGTCATACCCTGTCATATTCTTGGGTATTAGTATCCCCATCAATTAAAAAATATTCATACTAGTAGCAAGCATTTCCATAGTGCTTTAAAGTTTGCAAAGTGTTTTAGATTCATTGCTTCATTTGAATATCACATTTGAACCCTGTGAGATAGGTACTGCTATTATTCCCCTATTACTGATGAGAGACCTAAAACTGAGAGGTTGAATTAACTTGCCTGAAATCATACAACTAGTAAATATCTCAGGAGGAATTTGAACTCTTGTCTCTCCTGACTCCAAGTTCAGACTAGTTGCCTCATCAGGTACCTTCTCTGTACTAGACATTGTTCTAGGTGCTAGGAATGCAGAGACAAAAAAATGAAAGAATCCTTTCCCTCAGGAAGTATGTATTCTGCTGTATGTCTAAAGAGTCTGTGATATGGCAATAGGTCAATGATAGAATTCTGAAAAACCACTGCCCTTGGGGCATCTAGAGAGAACTTTGGAAAGTGGGAAGTCACAGTGGTAACCTAGACCAGAATTGGGCTCAAGAATCATAGAAGGACACATTTATATCTAGAAGGAACTTTAGTGGTCAACTAATACAACCATCTTCTTTCACAAGTATGGAAATTGAGCCCCAGAGAAGTGGAGGGACCCTGCCCAAGGTCACACAGGTGGCAAGTGACAGATCCAAAATTCAAAATCTGATCCAGTGCTCTTTGCATGCCTGGCTTCTTGGGTCTACCAAGAAGGTGAGAATTCAAATTTGGCTAGATTGGGGAATTAGAGGATAAAGAACCCTAGGAGTCATCAACAGGAATCCAATGGGAGACCATAAATACTAGGAATTAGAAAAAGGAGGAATCTCTAGACCACCTAGTCCAAACCACTTATTTTACAGATGAGTCTTAGAGAGACTGAGTTGCCCAAGGGTCTCATAGGTAGCACTTGTTCTAAGACACAGACAGATTCCAGTGTAAGATTCGAGGGAGCCATAGAAAGGAACATGGAAGCACATAAGGCAAAGATGGGGAGGGAAGATCTAGCTGAGGCATTCTCTGGAGGCCCTGGGAAACCAGGGGTTACCACCTAATGGAATGTATGCTTTTTAATGGCAGAAAATACTTTGTTTCTGTGTCTCCAGAAACTAACTCATTGTCTGATACCTTTTTTGGGTGAGAGGGAGGTGAAGGTTGGAAGGGAAGCCCTAGACTTATAATTTTATTGGTATAGGGAACTCCCAGTGAAGATAACTGGACCTCCCTGGGTCACATCACCAGGATTCATTAAGGGTAGGACTAGAACTGAGATCCTCCTGGCTCTGGCGTAAGTCCTTTGTCCACTATCCAATGCTGTCCTTCACCTAAAACACAGCAAGAGTTTATAAAAATATAATATGTTGGATGGATGAATGAATAAAAGAATGATGAAAGATGACATAAGATCAGGAGAGCAATGCCAGACCAGTGAAGGAGGTCATAAGACTGGCAAAGCTGCAAGGAACATTAAAGAGATCACTTCATTCATTGGGAAGTAGGAAGTTACAGTGGTAACCTGGACCTGAACCGGCTTCATTTTCCTTTGGCAGTGTGGATCTGAAAAAAGAGTCAGAATACCTGGGTCTCGCGTTCATTAGTCCTGTGATTTTGGACAAGCCAGACACCCTCAGTTTCCTCATTTGTAAAATATTTTCAATAGCTACCTTATATAGGGTTATTATATGTAAAGTGCTTTGCAAACCTGAAAGTACTATGTAAGCAAAGTACTTGGGCAAGGCACTTCTCTCTGGACCTAGTTTCCTCATCTATAAAATGAGTCAATTGGATTAGATGCTCTTTAAGACCCTTTCTAGCTAGCTCTAAGCCCAATGAGGATAGCTAAGTGGTACAGTGGATAGAATGCCAGACCTGGAGTCAGGAAGACTCATCTTTGTGAGTTCAAATTCAGATTCAGATAGTTACTAGCTGAACATCCCTGGGCAAATCACTTAACCCTGTTTGCCTCAGTTTCCTCATCTGTAAAATGAGATGGAGAAGCAAATGGCAAATTATTCCACTATCTCTGCTGAGAAAACCCCAAATGGCATCACAAAGAGTTAGACATGACTGAAACAACTAAACAACAGGAAGTCCTATAATTCTATAGAAATGTGAATTTATTATTATTACCTGGGGAAGGAAATGACAAGGAGTGCAATCCACACCAGGAACTTATTACCTTAGGGTCTTACTGAAGCTTATGCAGTGTTTCAGATGAGCAAACTTAAGGCCCAGAGGAAATCTTTGCCCACAGTTTAAATGCTGGGTGAGCTCCACCCTCTCCTTCCCTTGCTCTTACCTCCCCACTGTGAACCCCCTCCTCTGCCACGCCCTCCACACATCCCTAAGCAGCAGGGCAGGGTCTCAGAACACCTCCTGCCAATAAATAGGCCATTCAGATCAGGGAAGAACACACTAGGGAGAAATTTACACACTCATAAAGAGTGCACACATGCTAACATATTTACAGGTCGGGGGTCCTTTTCCTGAATGCAAACGAGATATCCTGCAATAAAAAGGAAAATTACTCAGGCCTCTTTGCCAGGCATGTGCCAGGGAGGAAACCTGGGCTCCTAGCAGGCATAAATCGCCCAGATTTCTGTTTGGCCTCAATTCCCAACATTTCCAAACATTGGTGGGTTGTTGTTTTTTGGTGGGGGAAGATGGCTGTGTTGTTGTTTTTTTTTTTAAATAAACAGAATAAAATGATAGATGTGCTTTTGTGATCAGGATGCACAGATTACATGTTATTAAGTTATTGGTTTCACACCCCTCAAAGCACTTGGAGTGTGGTTATGATTATTGGATTTTGATCTATTGCCAACATCAACCCCAAATAAATATTTATCTCCACTGAGTGATGTCAGGAATGAAAGGGAGAGAGTAAACACAAAGCCCTTTCAAATGGGTTGCTGGGGAAGGCTAGGAAGGGGGAAGGCAGGCAATAATATAACAACTCACATTTAATAGCACTTTAAGGCTTCACCTCATCATGAGGTAGGCCATGCATATGTTATTAGCCCCATTTCGTATCTGAGGAAGTGAGGGTAAGACAATTTAAGTGATTTGCTCAAGGTCACACAGCTAATAAGTATTAGAGACAGTATGATAATAATAGCGGACATTTATATAGCTATTAAGGAGTTTTCACTCTACATACAGTTATCTAATTTGAAAAACTAAACCCTGGCATTGTAATGACCAAGCTTGGCCCAAAAGAAGAGATAAGAAAATGCACTTCCCTTTTTTCAACTAGATAATATTTAAGAATCCTTGCAGGACTAAAACTTTGATTCTATTAAATGTTTCCAACAGTAACATACCCAAAGACTGAAATTCTACAAACTCCTTAGTCACCGATTTGAATAATTACTCTTTACTCTTTGGGTCTCAGGTCTAATCTAATTCCCAAATTTTTCTCCTATCAATTCAATCAATCAAGAGGGACTATGAGCATTTATTAATCACCTATGTACCAGGCACTATGACAAGCATTAGGGATACAAAAAAGAGTCAAAAGACAGTCCTCAGAAAGTTTACACTCTAATGGAAATGAGAGAAAGTTGATTACCAGCTTCTATTTCACTACCCTTCAGAGATCTGGAAGATGCTTAATGATGTGTTGTAGAGGTAGGTTGGTGAAAAGGTGTTAAACATGAGGCCAAATGCCCCAATCCTGAGTACAGGTGGAATTAGATTAAAATATAATTAGGAAATGTTCAACAAAATAATTAAATATATAATAAAGCATAGATAATGTTAATTTGTGGTTTTTGAGTCAATATGTGGCCTGAAGGCATTTCTATTTGAGTGATGCCACCTGTAATGAATGAGATGCTGGCTTTGAAGGAAAACCTGGGTTCAAATTTGCCTCTGCCCCCTTTAGCAGAAGAGTTACTAGAGTTAAGTCATTTAATCTCTCAGCCTTGGTTTCCCCATTTACACACTGCAGATGATAACAATCTATGCTGTGTATATGTGGGGAGATATATTTGGAGGTTCAAATAAGGTGATATTGCAGAAAGTTTTTTTGCAAACTTTAAATCACGATAGGAATGACTGTGGTTCAGAATCAGAAATCTAGGTTTCCATGAACAAGATCTGGTCTTGGCAGCCTTACTCCAAAATCTCTCTTTTTAGATCATTTTGCTTTTATATGGAATTTATCCTGTGAATGGCATAGTAGATAGAGTAGCAAGGCTGGAGTCAGGAAGACTCATCTTCCTGAGTTCAGATATGATCTCAGATGCTTCCTAGCTGTGTGATTCTGGGCAAGTCACTTAACCCTGTTTGCCTCAGTTTCCTCAACTGTAAAATAAGTTGGAGAAGGAAAAGGCAAATCAGTCCTGTATCTTTACCAAGAAAACCCCAAATGAGGTCACAGGGAGTCAGGCATGACTGAAATGACTCAACAACAACAATAACAACAGCAACAACAGTGAATGTCTTGGTCTCTAGAGAAAACGTGAAAGATTCTCAACTCCCTTGCAATAACTCAACAAATGATAAAACAAATGCAAAACAGAAACTCTCAGCTAAGCTGATAAAAAGACAATTTTTCCTTCCTTCTCCTTCCCACTTTCACTAGGGACACAGTTTCCCAAATCCATAACATTGTCCTAGGGTTGAAGCTCCCTTTACAAGGGGAAAACACTTGAAATTAAAGAGTTGACGCCCTTCCTAGTCTCTTCCAGTAATTTAGGGGCTTTGAAGTTTTCAAAAATAGATAGGCCAGTAATATGTAAAGCAATAGACTTTATTATTGGACAGTGCAATTCACACAAAGGAAGGTCCAAAGCTTAAAATGAGATTCTTCAAGGAGGAAATAGGAGATGCGCAGAGGTATTAATGGAAGGATATAACCAGAGAGGTCACTGGGATGGATCTCAGCTGCAATGGTCTTCAAGGGCACAGCAAGTGTAGGAAGGGGTGGGGGCTGTCAGCAATGGTTGCTCTCTGGCTTAGTACATCCAGTGTAAACAACTCTCTGTCACTCTTCATAGACAATGTAGAGACAGCTGGCATCCCATCTCCTAAATGCCAAATATAACCTTACACCATTCCCCTAGTTGTTGGGTTTGTTTTTTAATTTCAGAATCTCGACTCTCAGTACCAATTTGCTTCATTTCATTCATTCTTATTTAAGTTTTGGATAGCAAAAGTAATTAGTGGACTAGTCTTCAAATGCCAAAAGCATTTATTAGAGACTGAACAATATAAAGCTGATGAGTTGCCTATCTGGATATTTCATGTTGTTAATAGTGCTTATGTTGCATAATTGTAAGGCATATGCACTTAGGTCGGGCTGATGGCTTCTCAGGCAGTCAGCGACTGGGTTCTCACACAGCCAGGTTGGACTACTGCTTGCCTGTCTGGTCACACATGGTAAGCTCCAAGTTGGTTTTGGTTGAGTTTGAAAGTGGGTCATATGTTACACAAGCCAGCAACCTCTGGCTGAGCAGCTTCAAGGGACCATTATGGAGCTGAATTCTATAGTCTTCCTGGAGTCTATGGCAAATGTTTCATCTTACTCATTTGTTGACACAGTTTATGCCAGGCATGTAGAATATCCATATTAGCACAATACTAGTTAGTTTGCTGAGTGGGTTTCCAGAGAAAGGGTCCAGTTAATCAAAAAGAGTAGATGCTTGTATAGGACTCCTACCCCTACCTCTCCCAGTTCCCAACGGTCAAACTGAATTATAGTGAAGTAGCAGAAGACTGTATTTGGTAAGCTCTGAGTGTTGCAAACAAGTCTATGTTCTCAATACAGTTATTATTATAACCATTCATTGCCCTCTCCAGGGAGCCCATGTGCAGGGTGCTCCTTCCAGGATCCCTTATCTGCTTTCCAATAATCATTTATCCTAGGGCCCAGGGTGATGTTAGTCTTTCAGGGATAGAAAAGGGACTGAAAGATGGCACACTGCTTAAGGTGACTCTTCTACCTTCACTACAGAGAGTGGGATTTAGTCTTTGATTTTTAATTTTTTTTTTTTTTGCCAAAGAGTTCTCTTGAGAGATCAGAGCACTGACCAAGAAGCATGTAAATGTCCTGGATTGGATTTTTACCCTCTTCCTACCTTTTGCCCTTGAAATTTGAACTGGACTTCCTTTGTTGTTTTTTGGGGACATTTATCTACTTCAAGATGAAATAGAGTTAGGGGCAACTTACACTGGGATTGTAGTCTGTGAGAAAGACTTCAGAAGCAGAGGCAGGTTCATCCTTAATAGTTAGGCCAATGGTTCTCCAAGTCAGTCAAGTGGTTGCTAAGACCTGAATTCCTATCTGTGGACATTAATAAGGAGGTTGAATTTGAGTAGGAATCAAATCAACCAATTGGGAAGCAGCATGAGAAGTGTCAAATCAGGACCAGTTAGAAAGTCAGAGCAGGTCCCAAGGATGAAAACACTTGACCAGTGGTTTGAGTACAGAACCAGCTTACAACACAGCTTGTAAACTACACTTACTTCTTGGTTAATGATAAAATGACACTTGGTTCAGGCCTGCAGAAGTCAGGAGGTAAGTCAATGAGCGCTGTTTACAATAGTTCAGTGTCTCAGATATCACCTGGGACATCTATGCAATGTGCATGGTTCTCATAATACTGTCACATAATGAATGGGCCTTCACCCCCTCAACATCTCCATGCCATGTTGGTTCCTAGAGAATCATCAACTCTTCCCCACTGGAACCTTGGACTCTGCATCTGGAACCCCCCTGGGCTCCCATAGGGAAACTTTATCTGAATCTAGATCTCTACTTTACTGCCTAATCATCTTCATACAGGGCCACTGAGTACATGCCCTCAACCCTCTCCAGCCTCCCTTGCTGTGTTGGTGTGAGTTCCCTGAGTACAGGAACTATCTTTTTTTTATTATTATTTGTATACATATGCCCAGTGCTTATACAGTTTCTGGTACAAATCAAATGCTTAATTAATACTGGTTTTGGGGCGACCAGGTGGCTTAGTAAGTAAGAGCACCAGCCCTAGAGTCGGGATGACCTGGGATCAAATCCGGGCTCTGATACATAGCACCACACCCAGAAATAACTGGCCGTGTAACCTTGAGCAAGTTATTTAACCCCAATTGCTTTAAAAAAAAATAATACTGGTTTGCCTGGTTTCCTTCAACTCCCAGCTAAAATCCCACCTTCTATAGGAAGCCTTTCCCAATCCCCAATACAATCTGGATCAGTTCAATCAATTAATAAATATTTGTTAAGCACCTATTATGCCCCAGGCACTATGCTAAGCACTAGGGATACAAAAAGAGGCAAAAGTCAGTCCATGCCCTCAAGAAGCTTACAAACTAATGGGGGAGACAATATGTAAACAAGCTATAATCAGTTCTTCATACATTTAAAAATAAGACCCTCGACAGAGAAATTTATGAAATATTTTCCCCGGTTATCTGTTTTTCTTCTAGTTTTGATTGAATTTATTTTGTTTGTGCAAAAACTTTTTTGTTTTATGTAATCAGAATTGTCCATTTTATGTCCTGTGATCTTCTTTATGCCTCTTTTGGTCATGAACCCTTCCCCTATCCATAAACTAGAAAGATAATTTTTTCCCTTGCTCCTCTAATTTGCTTATGATATCAACCTTTGTGTCCAAGTAATGTATCCACTTGGAGATTTTCTTCATATCTAGTGCAAAATGTTGATCTATAT
This sequence comes from Petaurus breviceps papuanus, assembly GCF_028583685.1. NCBI lineage: Eukaryota > Metazoa > Chordata > Mammalia > Diprotodontia > Petauridae > Petaurus > Petaurus breviceps. Next base: position 2,192,610 of record NW_027187419.1, read on the forward strand.
CTCTGCTTTCCAGTTTTCCCAGCAGTTTTTGTCTTAAAGTGAGTTCTTAACACAATAGTTGGGGTTTGGGGAGGGTAATCAAATGCTAGCTACTGTGTTAATTTGCTTCTGTATATTTTGTACCTAATTTATTGCACTGATTAACCTCTCTGATTCTTAACCATACCACATCATTTTTGATGATTACTGCTTTGTAGCAGTATCTGAAATATGGGACTTCTAGGCTTCTTTCTTTCCCACTTTCTTTTTCATTATTTCCCTTGAGATTCTTGTCTTTTTTTCTGCCAGATAAATTTTATTATTATTTTTTTTAGCTCTATAAAGTAATCCTTTGGTAGTTTGAATAGTATATAAATTAATTAATTAATTCAGGTAGTATTGTTATCTTATTACTTTGGACCAGCCCGCTCATGATCAGTTAACATTGCAGCAATTATATAGCTCTGTTCTCATTTTTGTAAAGAGTATTTGTAGTTGTGTTCATATAATCCCTTTGTGTGCCTTGGCAGGTAGACTCCCAAATATTTTATGCATTCTATACTTATTTTCAATTAAATTTCTCTTTCTATTTCTTCCTGCTGGGTTTTGTTCATAATATATAGAAATGCTAATGATTTATGTAAATTTATTTTATATTCTGCAGCTTTGTTGGTTATTAATTGCTTCAATTAATTTTTAGTTAACCCTCTAAGGTTCTCTAGTTAAACCATAATATTATCTGCAAAAAGAAATAATTTGTTTTCTCTTTTCTTATGCTTATTCCCTCAATTTCATTTTATTTTCTTATTGATTTAGTGTTTCTAGCGCTATACCAAATAATAGTGGTGATAACGGAATCCTTGTTTTACTCCTGATCTTATTGAAAAGGACACTAGTTTATCCCCATGATGTATAATGCTGGCTCTTGGATTATATGATACCACATATCTTACATCAAATAGATATCTATCAAATAGATACTACTTAATCTTATGTTTTTCTAATATTTTAATAGAAATGGGCTTTGTTTTTTGTTAAATGATTTTTCTGTATCTATTGATATAATCATAAGTTTTTTGTTGTTCTTGTTATTAATATGGTCTATTATGTTGACAGTTTTCCTATTATTGAACCAACCCTGCATTCCTAGTATAAATTCAACCTGGTCATAGTGCTTAATCTTTGTGATACGTTTCTTCAGTCTCTTTTCTAATGTTGAGCTGGTGAAAATCAGACTGACTGGTATGTCCTCAGCCCTGAGGATGCATGTGTGATAAGACTTAACTGACCTGAAGATCATACATTATGCTGACTCCCCCCATTCCCACCTCCACCATCTGCTTACTTGCAATGGCATCATTAGAATTAATTCTTTGGGTCCATGCTCCTCATTCTTCATACTTGTATGATGGAAGAAATTAAGCAGGATTCCTTTTCTGACTTCTTTTTTAGTTTGGGTAATATTGGAATTAAATGTTCTTTGAATGTTTGATAGAATTTGCTTATAAATCCATTAGGTTTTTAGTTCTTTTGGGGGGAGTGTTTGTGACATTTTCTTTTTTTCTAGATTGAGTTATTTATATTGCTTGTCCAGCTAACCTAGATGTTTTATATTTTTATAAATACCCATTTCATTTAGGTTGTCAGTCACGTTAGCATATAATTGGGCAAAAAAGCTTCTAATAATCTCTTATTTCTCAATTGTTGTGCAGTGTTCTTTGTTGTTTTTGATATTAATTTTATTTTCTTTGAAAAATCAAATTAACTAATGACTTACCAATTTCTTTTTTTAAATATGTTCCTGTTTTGTTTATTAACTCCATGTTTTGAGGGTTTTTTGCTTTCAGTTTGCTGACCTCTTCTTTGATTTTCAGAATTTATATTTTGGTGTTTCATTGGAGCTTTTATTTGTTGGTTTTCTGGGATTTTGGCAGTGGTGGCGGCGGCAGTGGTACTTGCCCAATTAATTGATATATTCTTATTCTGTTTAGAAATATAAAATTGTCCCTGAGGACTACTTTAGCTGCATCTCACCAATTTTATTATGCTCTTTCATTGTTGCCATTATCTTTAATGAAATTATTTATTTTTACCATAAGTTTTTCTTTGACCCCCAATTCTTTGGATTATGCTACTTAGTCTAATTAATGTTAATCATTTCTTTAGTGACCTTTTTAAAATATAATTTTATTTTATCATGGCAATTAAATGTTTAATACTTTTCTACATTAATTTGTAAGGCTTTATACCATAATACATTATTAAATTTTGTAAGTTGCCCTGTAAAACTATGACTATGTGTGCTCCTTCCTATTCACATTTAATAACAAGGAGAAGTCTATAATATCTAACGTTTTAAAAAATTGTTCTGATCCTTAATTTATTTCTTAGTAGTAGTAGTAATAGTAGTAGTAGTAGTAGTAGTAGTAGTAGTAGTAGTAGTAGTAGTTGTTGTTGTTGTTATGTTTTGTTTTGTTTTTTTCTTAGGTTTGTCTGAACTTGATAGGGGTTCGTTGAGATCATCCACTATTATAAATTTACTGTCTGTTTCTTCCTACAACTCATTAAACTTTTTCTTTAAATATTTAGATGCTATTTGTTGTATGAATGCTAATTATTGATATTAATATATTGTCTAGTATAACTTAAAGGAAAATGTAATTCCTCTGTTTATCTCTTTTAATGAAATTTATTTTTGCTGTTTCTTTGTCTGAGATTATTATTTCTATGCCTACCTTTTCTTTTTTACTTCATCCAAAGCATAATAAATTTTGCTCTAGCTTTTTATTATAACCCTGTTTGAATCTTTATGTTTCAAATGTGCTTCTTGTAAATAATATATTATTGGATTCTCCTTTCTAATCCATTTTTCAATCCTGTTCTGTTTTATGGGTGAGTTCATCTCATTCATATTCAAAGTTATGACTAATAATTTTATATTTTCCTCCCTTCTATCCTCTTATACTTTTTCCTCTCTTTGTTTCCCATTTCATCTTTATAAAGAAGAGGATGGTGAGCAAGGAATATGTTCTACACTAGTGCTCTATGCTTGATACAATCTACTTCTGCCCCCCTGCCCTCTCTTCTTTTTCCCTTGTCCAGAGCCCAATTACATCTTCTTACCCTTTGTTTCTTTCTTTCTCACCTTTTAAACCTCCCTTATCAATCCACCTTCCATGGTTAGTGTTTGTTTTGTTTATGATTAATCCAGCCCTGAACCTACCCTCCCTCCTCTCACTGTTCTCTGTTTCCCTGTTGAGTAAAATGTATTTCTAACCATTTCATTCTGCAGAAGAGAAACCTTAAGATCAGATAGGTTAAGTAATTCACTCAAGGTTACATAGGTACTGTTAAGTTTAAATTATAGTGCTTTTAAGTTCACAAAGCACTCTCTTCACAAAGCTCCGAGAGAGGGAGTGCATTTTTTTTAGAGAAGGAAATTGGGGCTCAGAGAGATAAAGTGACTTTTGAAACATGAATAACCCCAGGAAGCATAGAATTCAGTGGGATGCTGCAGTGATGGGGTTTAGACCAAGAGGAGGATGTTGGGAACCTGGGAGAGAGAGTAAGGAGCAGCAGAGGGCCACACAGAAAGGCAGGTGTGAGGTTACTGAAGATAAATTTTGTGCATTTCAAAATGTTGCTTAGGAAGAAGAAATCCTACGTTCACCTCTTTCTCTTCGTCCTTTCCTTTTTTCCATCAGGGTGCCTAACAATAATGCATAGCACAGATTTTATTTTGATGCAACCTACATTTTTGCAACAAATTAAAACATTGCTTGCTTGAGAAAAATATATTCTGAATTCCAAAAAATCTTTTAGGAAAATAACATTGGTAAATTGGGATCTGACAACCTGTAATGTCTCAGAGTTCACTTAATCACTCAGGTTTCCTTAGAAGTCTGGAAGACTTCCATTCTAAGTAGAGAATTTCTTTTCCCTAACCCAAGATGGCATGGCAAAAGTTTCCTGCGAACCAAATGTGTCATTAATATAAAGGACTCCATGACATCCGGGCTATACATGATAGAAGCAACAAATCTGGAAGGCATAGATAACCTGTGTGTGTATTAGCATGAACCTGAAAAATGAAGGTGCTTGTTTTAATGAATATCCATTTGTTGACACCATTAGTGAAATAATGGGCTAGCCTTAGGACTTGACCAACCCCACCTGTAATCTAGCATCCACCTAGTGTATCATCCAAGAAAGTATTCTTGAGGAAAAGAGCTTGAAGAGTGTCAAGGCACCCAGTGATAGCCAGACTCTAGTGCAGTGTTCCTGGGACTCAGTTTCTCCACTCAGATGCTCAAAATATTACTCATCAGTGCCAAAACTGAGACTACAGATGACTAAATCTCTTTGTCAATAAGACAAGTTGTATGGATTGCCAGTAAAATATCCTGTGCTTTAACTTACTCAGCTTTGATTTGAGCTTACGTTCTGAACCAAATACTAAGAGGATATTCCACAAGACTAGGGCTTCTAGTCTGTAACAGAAATCACTCTTCCTACATCTATAAGGTTTTGGTTTAGAAATAGCCATAGGTCTGGTTTTAGGTTAGAGAAGGAAATGACCCTTCCCTCTTAGTGTTCTTCTCAGGGTGAATAACAATTTGGGTCAGGTGAAAGGAAAAGGATGATGGTATCATTTGAGTTGTTCCTGCTGAAAAGAGACTAGGAACCAAAAAGCCTGGATTCAAGTCACAAGTCATTTCATCTCTTTGAAACTCAGTTTCCTCATCTGTAAAATAAGGATAAAAATGCATTGTATCTCAAAATAGACCGTGGTGAGAAAAGTATTATCTAAACCTAAATTGTTACTTGTTGCAACATGTCTGACTATACCTCCCATGGTATAGACCTGATGGAATTTCATAGAACTTCAGTTTTCATGTGACTATATACTTGTGTACAGGGTGATTGCAACATGAGGGCAAGGGGGTCTCTGGGAAGGAAAGGAAAGAAGGTATATGGATTCCAAGGAGGAGGCATCTGAGATTGTAAAGGCAGTGTCCAGGAGCTCAGGAATCCCCAATATGACCCTGCCATCCCAGGGGGATAAGCCAGCCAGATGGCAGAGAGAGGTAGCAAGACTGGAAGATGTTGCTAGCAGAAATCCAGGTAGAGTGTGGCTTAAGTTGACCAACTTTCAGTCAGGTCCAGACTTAGACCAGACCATGTTTCCCATCTCCTTCTCCTCCATTTTGGAGGTATACACCTTAGAGAAACCGATTTGCCAGGCTACTCCATTGGGAACAAGGGATAAGGTTACACTCATTTTGGAAATGAGTATTGAGATAGGTTTTTCTATTGCTTTGCTTCACAACTCTGCTGCAATTAATTTTTTTCACTGTTTCAATGTTTTTACTATTTCTTGCCTGCTCTGTTAGTGAGGTGAAAACTGAATTTAGATGACCTTTAGAAGTTTCTAGGAAACTGAAGGGGAACTTGAGTCAGGTGAGATAAATTATAATTATAATTCAAATACTCCTATATTGAACTCTTCATCCCTAGAAGTCAAGAGTTGAGTAGATAATTGGTTACATTTTCTAGGACATTTGTCCAGAATTATTTATGGATTGTATAGAATTTCAAGTCAAGCTAAGGCTACACTACGCTAGTATTGAAACAAAGAGGTTTGGGGGGAGGGGTTAAGAGAGGCTACATTGGAGTTTAAAGGTTTAAATGATTTATTTACTTAAATAAAATAAATAAATAAATGATTTATTTACTTAAATAAATAAATGATTTATTTACTTAAGTCATCTGGCAAAAACAGATTGCATTGCTTAAATTGTTTATTCTGGTTGTGTTTCACCAATGGACTATGTAGAGTGCTCTCCCTTGCCTTGCTACAGTTCCTTCATGAGGTTTAGCACGTAATTTAGCAAGCATTCTTCTCAGCACAGACATTGCTAGCAAGCTAGGCAAGTTGATTCGAGGAGCCACTGGACCATTTTGTGTTTAAAATAAAGTACGTATGTGCTTAACTCTCATTACACAGTTGTGTGCTGGAGTAAAAGACTGCCATCATTACACAGACACTAGAAATCTGTTGTAGACAGTTAGAGCAGGACTTTCATTGAGCTCTTTTGGTTTGGGGAGTACCTGTTGAATGTGTGGAGAAGAAGAAGTTTATAAAGGACATGAGACTTGGAGTCATCATGGAGATTTGGAGTCAGAAAAAAACTGGGTTCAAATCCAGCTCCAGACAATAGATATACGAACCACCTTAAAATCAATTAACCTCTTAGCTTTGGTTTCTTTTTTTTTTTTTAAGCAATCGGGGTTAAGTAACTTGCTCAAGGTTACACGGCCAGTTATTTCTGGGTGTGGTGCTGAGTATCTGAGCCCAGATTTGATCCCGACACTGGAGCCGGTGCTCTTACTCGCTGTGCTACCTGGCCGCCCCTTAGCTTTGGTTTCTTATGGAAATTGGGGACAATAATAGCACCTAACCTCATTGGGCCACTGTGTAGGTCAAATAAGGTGATGTCTGTAAAGCACTTTGCAAACCTTAAAATATTATGTAAACATGAATTTTCATTATCAATGTCATCATTACTATTATAACTTTTATCTCATTCTCATCTTTGAGGGGAAAGGTTCAAATGGAAATTATTCAAAAACAGGCTGCTATTGTTATCTTTCTTGTATATTTAATATTCTGTGAACTATTGAATAAAATGACAACTTTTTCGGTAATTGAATAAGAATATTAGGATGTCAGTTCATCTTTTGTAGGCTCACTGAAAGTATATTCAGAGCAAGTCTTAGAGCATACAGCACAACAGAGATGACACAGACCTCATTCTATTCCACATGGTTTTAATTTCTTCTGCTAGGTCTTTATATTTTGAAAGTTGTTCATTTTGTGTACTATAAAGATTAAGAATATTTAGTATGGTGACAGCTATTAAAATAATTCTGACTCTTTGATCAGGTTTTTCTAGGTTTATGGTAGGCATGACATTTTTGAAAATTATAGTGATATGTTGTACAGTTTCTATTGTACCAATGCATATTATTCATTGATCAACAATTCCAGAGATCTTAATGATAATTTTTCTGTAATTTCTGATGGCAGTGAAACTGAAGTTAGAGGCCATGTAGAGATGGAAGGCTTCACGCTTAAATCTGGAGGTCAAGTTGACCCAGTGGATGAAAGTAGATACATTGGTCTCCTCCTCCTCCATAACACTCAATTTCTATAAATAAATTCATATTTTTTCTCAACCATTTTTCTGACACTGTGTAATAGATGTACCATTGATTGAGTTCATGTGGACGTTTCATATGGAGGACTTTTGGATCTTAGCCATTCCAGAGGTTCCTTAAAAAGATAAATAACTTTCTGTTACTTTCAACAAATCCAATGGCATGTGCCTATTGTCAGTCTTCATTATTACACAATGAAATGGGACCAGGGAGGGAATAAGCATTTATATAGAACATATTATGTGTCAGGCACTGTGCTAAGCATTTTATAAATATTTTCTCATTTTATCTTCACAACAACCCTGTGAGGTAGGTGCTGTCAATTTTTTATGACAAGGAAACTGAGGCAAAAGAGGTTAAGTGACTTGACCAGAGTCACACAGCTGTGTGTGTCTGAGTGTTGGATTTGAACCCAGATCTTCCTGACTCTAGTTCCATCACTCTGTCCAATGTACCTTCTAACTGCCTTTATGATATCTGTTTGTCCCAAAAGTATTTCTATGCCTTTTTAACATGTTTATCATGTGCCCTAAGAATATCTATCAATTGTCCTCCTTTTTGATGGGGGATTATTAATTTTTCTATTACTAATTCAGAGTAACAGACCATGCTTTTTATTAACATTATATGAGTTTTTGTTAAATTAATTTCTGTTTGTTATTTTCTACTCTATTGTTCCAAAAGAATGCATTAAGACTCATATTGCAGAGGTACTAATTGCTATAAATGTGTTTTTCCCATTGCGCTTTTTTTTCCCATTGATTCCAGGATGCCAGTAAGTCTCTTGACATACACAGTCACAGCGTTCTCTTTGTTGTCTTTTTCTTGCTCTTGCTGTTGTTGTTTAGTAATTTTTTCAGTCATGTATGACTCTTTGTGACCCCATTTGGAGTTTTCTTGGCAAAGATACTGGAGAGGTTTGCCATTTCCTTCTCCAGCTCATTTTACAGATGAGGAAACCGAGGCAAACAGCATTAAGTGACTTGCCCAGGGTCCCACAGCTAGTAAGTGTTTGGGGCTGGAACTGAACTTAGGAAGACTCATCTTCCTGACTCCAGGCCTAGCACTTTATCCACTGTAATACCATGCTAACTGCTTGTTGTCTTAGCCAATGAATAATGCAAATGAAAAGGTTATTTGTAAGCATAGGCTTCATCATTGGTTCAATTTGACATCTAGATTAAAACTTGAATCCTTCATTTCTAATTTCCCTTGGTGTGTACATTAGGGATTTTATGCCTATATTTTTTATATTTTTATTATTATATTTCTATTATTATCTTATATTCACATTATTGAGTTTCAATGACATATCATTGGAGAAAGTTTTCATGAAATAAATAAGCCTCTTAATATTTTACAATGAAGCCATATAGTTTTCCCTGCTGTCACACAGCTTGATGACATCTTAGCAATCAGGTGATTCATATGATGTTTTAATGACAAATATGATGCTTTATTATAGTTGTTATCTCATTCTTCTCATCTTAGGTCGATGGAGCTCAAATAGAAAAGTTGCAATTGTGCTATCATTCTTTCAGGTTGTGTGGATTCATGCTCAGACAGACAAAACATCTGCCCTTGGTAATTGAATAAATATAGGGATATAAGTTCATCTGCTGTAAATTCACTGAAAGTATCTTCAGGACAACTCTACTACAAACTTTAAAATGATCCAAAATGCTGACTGCTCATGGCAGGAAGGTCGACAAAGTATTAAGGTGTACATCATTTTGTCCCCACATGGATCTGGTTTATTCCACATCTCTGTATTTTGAAAGCTTTTCACTCTAGGAAGTTTGGAGAGTATGAATCTCGATGTATAGCATTAAGAACCTGGTTCTTAAATGTTTATGGATCAATGCTATATTTAGGTGATTGTAGGCAACAATTTCATGTGTGATAATGCACTGGTCTAAGCATAGTGTACTGAATTCTCCAGGATAGTTTGAATTCTGATTACATCCACAGATTCACCATCTGCTAAATTTAGAGCTCAAGTTTAGAGATGAGTTTAAAGATAGTCATCATCTGGTATATAGCCATAAAGTCAAGTCTTTCTACATATTTCGTAGGTGCTACATTTTTACAACCTGCCCTGATGTCGTCATGGTGTCTACTTTTTCCTTGCATAATCTGAATTGAGCAATAAGTTCTGGGTCTTTAAGGATGAGATGACCTTTCAATAATTCATGGCAGTTAAGACCTGGTCCTACATTACCATTATGGAGAGCATTACTTATAAATAGTTTGTTTCATAAACATATCCACATACTATAGTCATTTGTTAGACTGTCTTTCTTGACATGGTCATTGTCACATGCATGGATTTGTTTGTTAACCATAGAGGGTCTTTTGATTCTGCTGTTGGATCTTAGCTGGTTCAGAGGTTTTGTGAAGAGCAAAGTTATGTGATATTCCCTCAATGAAGGAGTAAAATACTTTGGGTTACATCCAATAAAGCCTGTGGTTATTTTTTTTCAGCACTTACTACTGCTCTGGGAAATGATTTGTCTTTTCCCCCCCAAAAAAGTATTTCTATACATTTCAACCTACTTATCTAGACTGAGAACACATATGAATCCTTTATCTTCTTTTTGATGAGGAAGTATTTATCTTTCTTGCCTTGAAATTATGAACTCCATGTCTTGTTAATAGTGTGTAGGATTTTATTTGCATGCAAAAAGAGACCCTAACCTCTCTCCTGATTTCAAGTATCACACCATCAGCCAAATGAATGTCTCAAGCTAGATGTTCCATAGACATCTTAAACTCAACATGTCCCAAACTGACTCATTATCTTTTCCCCCAAACCCTCCCCTTTTCTTAACTTCTCTATTATTTTGGAAGGCACCACCATACTCCCAGTCATGACTTATATGTTATCCTAGAACTCTCTCTCTGTCTGTCTCTGTGTTTCTCTTTCTCTGTCTCTCTCTCTCTGTCTCTCTGTCTGTCTCCGTCTCTATCTCTCTGTCTCTGTCTCTCTCTCCTTCCCTGTGTGTGCTTGTCTCTCTGTCTCCCCCCTCTCCCTTTCTTTCTCCCTCTCTCTCTCTCCTCCCCCACCAATTTTTCTCTTTCTCATCCCCCATATCCAATCAGTTGTCAAGTCCTGTTGTTTCTACTTTAATAACATCTCTCATATATCCCTCCATTATCTCCATTTTCCCTGTCACAACACTGGTAAAGGTCCTCACCAATTCATATTTGGACTCTTACAGTAGCTCACTGGTTGGTCTCCTTACTTCAAGTCTCTCTCCACTATAGTCTATTGTCCACTCAGCTGTCAAATTAACCTTCAAATTGAAATGCAAGTCTGACCATGTCACCCCACTATTCAATCAACTACAGTGTCGTCCTATTTCCTCCAGGAACAAATATAAAATCGTATTTGATTGTTAAAGCCCTCTATAACCTGGCCCCTTGCTATCATTTCAGTCTTCTTGAATTTTAAAATACCCCCCCCACAGAACTTAGCATTGTGTCTGGTACATAGTAGGCATTTAATGGATGTGTATCACATTGGATTGTTGTATTGTGTTGTACTGTGATCCAGTGACACTGGCCTCTGACTATTCTGACTGACTGTCCCCCACAAGTAGAAGCTTCTCCTCCTCCTGGTTTCCTTGGCTTCCTTCAAGTCTCAGGTAAAGTTCACCTATTCTAATCTTCCTTAATCTTTCTACCTTCCTTCTAAGATTGCCTTCAGCCTGTCCTGGACATATCTCACTTGTACATAGCTGGTTGCAAGTTGTCTTCTCCATTAGACTGTGAACTCCTTGATAGCAGGGACTCTTTTGTTTTTCTTTGTATGGCCAACACAGCACCTGTCCCATTATCGGAGCTTAATAAATGCTAGTTGACTGACTGACAATAATCACATATCTTTTTCAATGGTTTCACCTGTGGGTATGTGATTTTTGTTGTTCAGTCATTTCAATCGTGTCCAACTCTTCATGACCCCATTTAGGGCTTTCTTGGCAAAGATACTGGAGAGGTTTGCCATTTTCAGGTTTTTTTTACAGATGAGGAAACTGAGGCAAACAGGGTCAAGTGACTTTCCCAGGGTCACACAGATAGTATGTGTCTGATGTCAGATTTGAACTCAGGAAGATGAGTCTTCCGGACTACTGACCCAGTGCTCTGAGTATATATGATTAACAAGACCCAAAAGCAAAAGAGCCAAAGAAGGAAATTTGGCCTAAACTCTCTGTCACCGTTTAGAGATTGCTGGACCAAGAAATTCGAGCAAGGCTCTAAGCATTTGTTTAGCTGCCTCATGCATGTATCCTTGTTGGCTGTTGTACTTCCAGACAAGCCTTTTGTGTTATATACTCATGCCAGCCTGGAGGGCTTGGGAGAAGGATTTTTGGGGGTTTTTTTGTTTTGTTTTTACAAAGAGTGATGGCTACCAGAATCCTATTACATTTGCCATTAAAGGACTCAGTGACATTGAGACTCGTTATCCCATCCACAAATTGGAGTTCATGATTTTGAAGGGGGCTGTCACAGATAAGTTTCAAGACTGCATGTAGGAAGCTCAATTCCAAGTATGGACAGATAACAATCTGTCAAACAATATAATAACTTATATTCTGACAAGCAGTAAGTTGGATGCTGCCAGCCAGAGATTGGGAGTGGCATTAGACAACTTATGAGTTAAGCATCCAGAAAAGACTTATGTGAATGCATGCACCCTAGCCTGGAGGCCCTGTTCAACAGAGGCGTAGGTGATTGCCACTGAGGGGAAGAAGTCCATCTTTGATGTAAAAGGAATAGGGCCACTTACCCAAGATGCCACAACCAAGGGTCAGACACTCCTTCCAGAGACTGTGCCACAGGTGGAATGTTACATCCTAGGACCAGTCCTCCCTTCCTTGAGTGTCCTTGGATTATTATTGTTGTTCGGTCATTTTTCAGTCATGTCCAACTTTTTGTTGGACCCGTTTGAGGTTTTCTTGGCAAAGATACTGGAATGGTTTCTCATTTCCTTCTCCAACTCATTTTACAGATGAGGAAATTGAGGCAAACAAGGTTAAGTGACTTGCCCAGGGTCACACAGCTAGCAAGTATCTGAGGTCATATGTGAACTCAGGAAGATGAGTCTTCCTGACTCCAGACCAGCACTCTATCCACTGTGCTACCTAACTACCCCCTTGGATTATTAGATACAGAAAAATAAACAAGAAGTAGTACAAGCTAAGAAAGTTAATGGGACCTTTGGGGCCTCATGCATAGATTGCCAACGGGAACCCTGTTGTTGAAGGAGTAGTAGAAACTGAAACTCCCCATTGGAGAGCTATACTGAAATATAATTGTTCTTACGTGAGATATAAGCAGTGAGTCAATCATCATTTATTAAGCACCTACTATGTGCTAGCCACTGTGCCCAGGATGCAAAGAAAGGCAAACGAGATTCCTCACCCTCAGGGAGCTCACAACCTAATGGGGGAGAGGAGCAAACAAATACATGCAAATAAGCTGCATATAAGATAAATAGGAAATAATTAACAGAAGGAAGGCACTAGAATTAAGAGGGATTGGGAAAGACTCCCCGAGGAAGGTGGGACTTTAGCAGATAGCTAATGCTACCTAATATTTGCTGATTCATGGCGAGAAAAGCCCTCCATGATGAGTTTGGACACCTGAGTCAAGACAGAAAGCTGTGGAGCTTATGCAGGACATGTTCAACTGACTGACAATGGCACTGGATGGCTGTAAGATGAGAAGATCTGTGCTCAGTGTGCTAAAAACAAACAAACAAAACGACTGGCCAGAGCTGCCAACCAGAGAGCAGAAGCTGCAGCAGGTCTTCAGAGCCGGTGGGCAAAGACTTCTTATCTCTAGAAGGTGATAAGAAGAATACAATCAGCATCCTGGTAGTAACACACTAGACTACATCTTCCAGCATACACAAGCCTAGCCAACCAGGAACCAGATTTCTAAAATAGCCAAGGCATTGCAGTAGCTACATTTTTCTGTGTGTAGCTTTCCTGCCAGGTTTTTCCCTGATAAGAGCTGAGATCTGGAGAGCCAGATAGTCAGGAAAGTGTTACATTTGGCAGGAATCAAGAAGTCTGGAACTAGACTTTACTACACCTAAGGAGAACTCTTGCAAAGGCTCTATAATTGAACGTTGTTGAACACACTGGGGACCCTGAGGCCTGAGGCAGAGGGATAGCTGGGGTCAACCTGTGGTTTTTCTAGTTTGTGCATATAGGGTCACCAGGAACTATAGCCCTGGCTTCCTGATTATCTGTTCTTTGGAGTCTTGGAAGATATGAACAATCACAACAATCACTTGGAAGAGAGCTCCATCTGAGGGAGGCTTCTTGCCTACAGATGTCCTCAGTGTAAAAGATCTTAGATTAAAACAAGTCATGTTGTTATGCTTAAGACCACTGACAGAAATTCTACTCAGGCAATAGAGTTCTACTATGAAATTGTGGGGTCCAGAAAACAAAAAAAAAAAACACAAGACAGTGGATCCACCAACTCTAGTAGCTTTCTATTGTCTCTAGAATAAAATACAAACTTTTTTTTTCTTTTAGAGACCTACACAACCTAGCCCCAACCTACTTTATAGCTTCATTGAACATCATTCCTTCCCCTGTACTTGGCAATCCAGCCAATTGGTCTTCCCCAAATAAGATACTCTATCACCTGTCTCTGTGCCAATTCATAGTCTGTCCCTCATGCCTAATATTTGTTGATACACGGCTAGAAAAACCCTCCCTCCATGAATAGTTTAGACACCTGAGTCAAGAGAGAAAACTGTGGAGTTTATACACTCCCTTCTTATCTACATCCAAAGTGTTCTCTTCTTTAAGATACAGTTTGGGTACCATCTTCTGCATGAAGACTTTTCCTAATCCCCCAAATATTCTCTCTCTCAAGCTATCTTATGCTTATTATGTAAATTTATGCTGTATATGTTTTGTACATACTTATTGTCTCCCCCATTAGATTGTAATCTTATTGTGAACTGGAATTGCTTCATGTTTTGTGCTTATATCCTAGTGCCTAACAAAGGGTCTGGCACAGAGAAGGCTCTTAATACTTGTTGACTTATTGATCAGACCATTGGTGAACCCATCCCATACCAAGGAACTGAAAGATTGGATAATTCAACAATCTACAAAATAGTACCAGAAAATAGTCAATGCCCTCCAAGGAAAATGCATTGCAAGTCCCTCTTGCCTAATGGGAAATTCATCCTGTTCTCTAGCCACAAGGTGGACAAGTGTGATGGAAAGTCATCCAAATGGCTCAGAGCACTGCCCATCAGTTGCAGATGGACATTTTGTGATAGAGAATGTCCCATTGGAGAAGGTTCCAGGGCAAGATATGATTGAAAAAGAAACGTCAACTTGGTAACCCTTTGAAGGTCTGGAAAAACCTAACCTAGCCATGGCAGAGGACTGAATTCCCAAACCACCCTTTTCCTTCCAAATTCTCCACCTTTGGATTCTTGAAGCCACTAACGTAGCCTGACTGATGAGGGTCTGGAGATCGTATCGTTCAGCATTTAATCACTGCATTTGGGATGACTGTCTGTGACTACTATATATCCTAATTAGTGAGTTATTTGTGATATGTATATATAGGTATACATGTGCATACAATGTGATATTCTGATATTCAATCTTTTTTAACTGGTGGAAAGATGTATTAGAGTGGTATCTGGATATATTTTCCCTTAAGACTTGTGAGTCCTAAGGATTGGCCTGATCTAAACTTGAAGGAATCCATTTCCATGGGCCTGGGTGTCCTCATGCATGGTGAATATATTACAGAGGCCACAACAAGTTTGGGAAGGAGAGGGAAGCCTAGTACCTTGCTTGGAAGAAAGGACTATTTGAGGCTTCGGTTATTATAAAGTCCAAGAGACTCCAGAGTTCCTGAGAACCCAGAGTATAAAGAGAGGTGAAAACTGGACTGCAAAGAACTGGCTAGACTTTTCTAGGTATGTTCCAAGTAGAGATCTAAGTACTGATTGAAGTTAGTCAATCTTGAGTACAAATGTGATATGAACTAAGACATATTTTTCCCCACCCACGTCAAAAGTATGAGCATGAAAATATGTTTTTATAGACCATCATAATCTCCATTACTTTGCTTCTCGATTCTGTCATGATTAAATAATTTACTATTCCTTCCTAGTTCTTTAATAAGGTACAAGCTGAATCTTGAAGACCTTTTGAAATTTCTTGAGCAGGAACTTGACACAGTTGAGCTAAATTATAATTGTCATGCAAAGTAACCCCATATCTCATACTTAATCTATGTAAACCCAACGTTGAATGTAAAATAGGTTACAATAGTAATGATGTGAGTGGATTTACTTGACTGTAATGAAGAGAGGCAGCATGGTAAAGGAGATAGAGAAGACAGCTGTGTGACCCTGGGAAAGCCACTAAGTTTCTCTGTGCTTTCAGTATCCTTACTGTTAAAAGAAAGGGCTGGACTGGATGGTTTCTAAGGTCCCTTCCCAATTTCAATCCATATTCCTATGACAATTAGGCTCAGATACTTGAGGGGGCTGACTCAAGATTCCTCAAAGCTTAATGAAATATTCAGCATTGAACCTGTGATGTACAGATAGAGATATATAGGTATGAAGATATACACATGCCCACACACATACATATAAGCACACACACAAATATGTATGTGTGTATGTATATATATATATATGTATATACATATGCACTTATTGTCTCCCCTATTAGAATGTAAGCACACCATAAATTAGAATTGTTTCATTCTTTAGACTTCTGTCCTCAGCATCCGGGACAGTGACAAAGCCAGCAGATTCTAATAAAATACTTGTTCATTGATTGAAGGCATGGTGTGGTGAGGTTGAAGGGAGGAGTTGCTAGGAAGTTACTATCATAAACTGATCTCAGAATCCATTTCTAGTTACATGTTTTACTGTCCTAAAACTTTTAAAATATTAATCAGTGGACTACAAGGGTAAGATAGGCTGCAAAATAAATAAATAAATAAAGAGAGAGGGGAAAATGCCTTAGAAACAAATTACTTTCGTCATTCACCATGCCTTCCCATGATTTGACAGCTTTCTTCATTCATATACTTCTAGCTGGGGCCCTGTGTCTGTTCTCCCTGCCCTCAAATCCTTGTCTCCCTTGACAGTCCCACCCTGGGTGGATTTCCAGATCCTACTGACAAATATAGATTCAAAATCTGATTTATGAGGAGAGAAAGGTGATTTACAGGAGAGCAGCTGCTGTCTGAGAGGCCCCTGATTGATGGGTTTGCTATGACAAACACAGGGGCCCTGGTAAATATCCGATTTATATGTTAACTTTCCAACTGTATCTTCCTATCTGTGAATGGGCAAGAAACATTACGCTCCCATTTAGGGAATGAGTGCCTTAACCCACTGGATTTAGGTGCCTGATTTGTCAAATCTGGGTCTGATCCATAAATCAGAACCCAGCTCTCTTGGACTGAGTTCCACGCTGCCCTGGGTTCCCTCCTTGTCAGAGTATCTTTTACCTTCATCTTTATTCCAAAAGAAAGAATGTTGAAACAGATTGAAAGGACTGATTGATATGTCAGAGCTGGAGATTAACGACCCTGGGCCCCAGTGTTTGTGAGCTTGCCTGTTTTCCTTCTCAGGCTTTATCCTTTCTCCATTCTGATCGAAAATTGGCCCCTTACCAAGGATTTGCATGTACCGTGTTCAATCCCATTCACCCTTAAAGCGGCATCCCTGGACAAATCCTCCCCTTTCCTGTATCTTTACCCAGTGGAGAATCCCAGATCATCCTTGCAGTGCTCGGGCCTCCAGAATGCACAAGGTGTTATCTCCTACCCAGCAAGGTGGTATCTCTGTAGGAAAAAAAAAGTGGGGGAAGGGGAGGGGGGAAAACTAAATACTTCCTTAGGGATAATTGAATATAACAATAGCTCAAATTTCTATAGCACTTTAAGGTTTAAAATGCCCTTTCTTTGAAATAACCTCATATCAGGAGGTAGTATAATTGCTCCTATGCTCATTTTATATATAAGGAAACTGAGACTCTGAGAAGTTAAGTAATTTTACTTCAAGGTCACACAGCTAGTATATGTCAGGACTAGAATTAAAATCTAGATCTCTCCTAAGACCAGAAGCAAATGGTCTGAGCCTCTGATAACTCTGGGAAAACCTAGTCCCATTATTTGAAGGTCGACCACTCCCTGTAGTTGAAATAAGCAATTCCACTTTTGTCTTCTTCTTGGTCCCTCCTCTTAGTGATGGTTTGGGGGTAGTAACATCCCCAGAAATCCCTGTGGCATCTCAGCAAGCTTCTCCATCCCAATTCATCCATTCTATCCATCTTTCAAGGCTTTTCGAATCCTTTCTTTTTCCAAGAGGCCTTTCTGAGCACCGTGCCCCCCCGCCCCAGCTCACTGGAATCCCCCTTCTCTGGACTCCTATAGTTCTCATTGTCTGCACCACCCATCTCACTGCTTAATTTCATCTTGCCTCATTTCTTATCTGTCCCATTTACTTGTGACTTAATCGTATGTTGCCTACTGATGCCTTTGGTTTCTTCTATTGTAATTTAACTCTTGCATTGTGTTGCAGTGTCACAAGCCTGTGCAGGGCCTCTCCAGTTAGAGTGCAAGGTCTTTGAAGACAGGATTTAGTTCTCACAGTTGTTTGTAGCCCTGGCATATCACTGTCTTAATATGAACTAGATCATTCAAATATCTATACACTGAACACCTCCTCTACAACTGGGATAGAGTAACTGTAAGTGGGGTTTTCTTTTATTTTTTATTTTTTTTATTTTTATTTTAAGCAATCGGGGTTAAGTAACTTGCTCAAGGTTACACGGCCAGTTATTTCTGGGTGTGGTGCTGAGCGCCTGAGCCCGGGATTCGATCTCCAAGTCGTCCCAACACTGGAGCCGGTGCTCTTACTCGCTGAGCCACCTGGCCGCAACAAGTGGGGTTTTCTTAGAGGAAAGATGAAGAACTACAATTGCTTGGATTGAAAAACATCTGATTTTACCAGTCAGTCATGCAGGTTGGGCACAGTGGGGCCTGTCTGGAATCCACGCTACCAGGTAGATCACTTGGGTTTTGGAATCTGAGCTGCAGTAGGCTATGGCCCACTGAGGCATCTGCACTGTCTGGTACCAGCCTACCTATCGTTGTTGTTGGTTAGTGGTTTTCGGTGTTACCTGACTCTTTGTGACTCCCATTTGGGGTTTTCTTAGCAGAGATACTGGACTAGTTTGCCATTTCCTTCTCCAGCTCATTTTACAATTGAGGAAACTGAGGCAAACAGGGCTAAATGACTTGTCCAGGGTCACACAGCTAGTAAGTATCTGAAGCCAGATTTGAACTAAGGTTTTCCTGACTCCAGGCCCAGCACTCCATCTACTGCATCATCTAGCTGCCCTACCAGCCTCCTTCAGAATGGGTAAATCAGCTCAAGGCTGAAACAGAGCAGGTTAAAGTTTGTAAGTCAATTGGTAGCAAGATTTGACTGGTAAGTGTGTGGTGCACTGGTGCAAGATAGAGAGTCTTGGTCTATGTTTGGGTATATTAATCAGCATTTATTAAGCACCAACCAGGTGCCAGACACTGTGATATGTCCATATGCATATGTATGTTTATGTGTCTGTACATACATATACACATGCACACCCATGTATATACATGTACATGGGTGTAGTCCTATTACATTGGGTTATACTGTGTGCATGTATACATACACACATAGCAGTCCTCAGCAGGACCTATCCACTGAGTGGAGGCTGCACTTTGAGCCAAGGTGAGGTAGGAAATCTTAATATATGTACATATACATAGATACATGTATGTAATATTTATACCTTTATGCTTTATATCTTTTATCTTAGGTGCCAAAATGAATGATACAGATATAAGTGTGACATGGGAGACTATAAGGCAGAATAGAGTAGCCAGTTCTTCAATTAATCCCCTTTGAAGATAATTTACATATAATACCCCCTCTGAGCTCACTCTCTCAGCTTCCATTGGACTTGTAGGTTGAGACCGCAGATGGCAAAGACTATTTCTCCCCTCAATGTTCTATCAGTAACCCTGAGGGTTTGGGAATTCTAGGACAATAATTCATGAATTCCCATCCAAGGCTTTACCATATATAATCTCTCCAAATATCAATTAGCCAACTGGTATTTCCCGGTACTACCAACATGATATTCACAGCACCAACAGCAACCATGAACATGCCAGCATAGTTCTGAATTGCAAAATATAACAGACTCTTCATATATAAGACAGAAGTAAAACATTTATTCATTCAGACACCAGGAAACCAAATCCCAACACCAGAAAACCAAATCCTAACACCAGAAAACCAAATCCATCACAGCAACAAAAAAGTTAATAGACCTTATCACCTCAGGGATCATACCTAGTTGTCCCCTTGTGTCTTCTCTACCTTCTGTACTAACTGCTCTGACTCCTAGCTTCCTCTGGGCTCTGCTTTACCAGTTCAGCAAACCCTTCTCACCACAGGCTTCATGTGATTACATTTGACCTATTAAGAGGCAGGGAAGATCTTCAAATTTCCATTATCATTATACTCCCAAATAACAATCAACCAGTTGATATCAATTAATTTTCATAAAAAGGTATTGACTAAGAAGTTATAACAAGGCTAGAGGTTACAGAAACACCTCTCAGTGTTCCCTATGAAATCACAAACCTAGTTTTTCTAAATTGATATGACTTATTACACAAAGATATAATTTATTGAATAATATCAGCCCACCATAAACATCCTACTCTGACATGTCATCATAGTATATGAAGAACACGGAATTCTCCAAGGTGGTATCCAGGGAACTCAAGTTCTAACAAGGCTGACCAATCAGCAAAGGTTTCAGGTGTGGGCCCAGCAACAGGCTATTGTGTGAAAATCATGTTAGACACATTCAAGGAAACAAGAGAATGAATTTTTTGGCCACAGTGGAATTATCTAAGGTATGCAAGGATTGCACTCTTCAGAGGTGGAAGGAAATACTTACCTCAGTGAAATAATAGATCTTCATAGGATATGAACAAACAGTCCTGAAAAAAGAATTGCAAACTATTAACAACCATATGAAACAATGCTCCAAATCACTCATAATAAAGAAATGAAAATGAAAACAAACTCTGAGATTTCATTTCATTCCTCATAAACTGGTAAAGACAACAAAAGATGGGAATTGTCAATGTTGGAGGGATTGAGGGAAGATAGGTATACTAATGCATTGTTG
Organism: Petaurus breviceps papuanus; assembly: GCF_028583685.1. NCBI lineage: Eukaryota > Metazoa > Chordata > Mammalia > Diprotodontia > Petauridae > Petaurus > Petaurus breviceps. The sequence continues at coordinate 2,213,081 of NW_027187419.1, forward strand.
GTGAACAAGTACAAACATTTTAGAAAGCAATTTGGGATTCTGCAAATAAAGTGATTAAATATTCATACCCACAGAGAACAAAAGAAAACCTACAAGGAAGCAAAGAAAAGCTGGGCAGCATTGAAACCAATTTGTAGTACTTACTATATAGGCTTTTTTGAAATGGAAATTCAGTGTTTTATATTGAATCCTCTCTTATGTTTTGTGGTATATATGGCAATTTTTTTTCATTTTCTATTTAAGTTTAAAATAAATTTTAAAAATTACAAAGGAAAAAGGAAAGAAAAATATTCATATCCTTTGCCTCAGAGTTTCTACTACTAGGATTATAGCCCAAAGAGGTCACTGATGGGGAAAAAAACTCATATACACCAAAATATTTATAGCAACACTTTGTGGGATAGCAAAAAATTTGAAACAAAATACATGTTCATTGATTTAGGAATGGCTAAACAAATTGTGAATGACTAGATATTGTGACTGTAATGAAATATTACTGTATTATAAGAAATGACAGTTGATGAACAGAGAGTCATAGAAAGATTTACACACTCGTCTGTAGAGTGAAATAATCAGAACCAAGAAAACAACATACACAATAACAATAATGTAAACAAAACCAAAAAATTACAAAACAAGCAAAAATAAATGTTACTAAATTCCAACAAGCATAGCTACAAAGAAAAGATATGAAAAAACACCTCCATCCCATTTCTTTGCAGAGTTAGAAGTCCATGAGTATGGTATTGCATATATTTTCAGACTTTTTTGATGTATTGCTCAGTTTTGCTGATTTTTCTTCTCTTCCTTGTCTTTTTTTTTTTTTAATAATTTGGTATATGAGATGGCCTTCTTGGAGGAGGAGTGAGAATACTGGAAAAAAATCTTGATGATAAAAACAAAAAAATAGATATCAATAGATATTTACTTTTTAAAGATCTTTTGAAAGAGCTTTCCCATACATTATTTCATTTGATCCTCACAATAACCAGTAAACAGGGCAGCTGCTATCCCCCATTTGGTAGATGAGAAAATGAAGGCCCAAAGCTTGTGTCTTAGCAAAGTCACTGGTTCCTTTGCTGTTATGAATCAAACTTCCCCTATCAGAGCTGGGGAGGGTAGGCCTCAAAGAGCATAGTCAATAAGCTCTTTGTATAAACAACATGTCAAAAACTGCTTGTTTCTCCTTGGTCCATCTTCCATACAAAAGCACAGCTCTAACTGTATAACTCCCCCACTCAAATTCTGTTGATGTTGTTCAGTCAAGTCCAGGTCTTCATGACCCCAGTTTTTACACACGCCTTTACAGCTTTACAGCACGCCTTTACTAGCCATCCTTTTCTTGGCAAAGATGATGGAGTCATTTGTCATTTCCTTCTCTTATTCACTTTACAGATGAGGAAACTAAGGCAAATAGGGTTAAGTGACTTGCCCAGGGTCACACAGCTAGCAAGTATCTGAGGCCAGATTCAAACTCAGGTCTTCTTAACTCTAGATTTGACACTCTATCCACTGAGCTACCTAGCTTCCTCTACTCAAAACCCTAGAGACTCTCTAATACCTCCAGAATAACATAAAACTCTTCTGTTTGAGGTATTAACTATGACATGTCTTTCCATCTCTCTCATACATCGCCGTACTCACATAGCTAAACTGACCCCCCCCCCCCCAGCTGTTCTTCACACGTGACATTCCATTTCCCATCTCTATATTTTTATATAAACTGTCCCCTGTGCCAAGAATGGAGCCCCTCCTAATCTCTACTTCTTAGAGTCCTTGGTTTCCTTTTAAAAAATCAGGTCAAATTCCACCTCTTACATGATGAAGCTTTTCCTGATCCAAGGATGTGCTGGAGCCAGCTCAAGAGCTGGTTGTTATATGTTCAGCATGAGCATTTAAACCTTGAAAATCAGTAAATGCTACAAACCAAGAGGTTGATTTATTGTTTGGTTGACTGTCTGGACTTAAGAAAGTCACGAAAAAAATGTTAATCATGTGGATTCAACTTAAAAGTGTGTCCTGGATACATTCCCCCTCCACCCAGAGATCTGGTTGTTAAATATTTAACATCACACACCTGTACCTATTTCAGTTTATAGTGCTTCCTACCCTCCAAAAATACTTTATATTGGGGGCCCTAGGTGGCGCAGTAAATAAAGCACCAGCCCTGGAGTGAGGAGGATCTGAGTTCAAATCCAGCCTCAGACACTTAATACTTAACTAGCCATGTGACCTTGGGCAAGTCACTTAACCCCAATTGCCCTAACCTCCCCCCTCCAAAAAGCAAAAACAAACTTTATATTTGCTTTTTGTATATATTATATACCTGTTGTTTCCCCTATCTAATAGAATGTAATCACCTTGAAGGCAGGGATTAATTCATTTTTGTCTTCGTATTCCCAGGACTTAACATAGTGACTGTCCCATAGTGCTTGTTGGTTGGTTGAATGAGAATCTTTGATTCCATTAAACTATGAGCTCCTTAAGGGCAGCACAATGCCTGAGATATTAATAAATGCCTATTTGAATTGACTTGCAGACTCCTCACTGTTAAGGAAAAAAAAGAATTAACTAATGTCAAATTTTGCATACCGTGCCCCATCTGCCCTGCCTCATCTATCCTCTCAGGTTCCCCTGGACATGTAACAAGTAGATAGAATCTTTGTTAAGTATAACATGCCAAGCTCCTCCTTCTCGCAATCCTTTATTCTTTGTTCTAAGGAAAATAGCTTGAGAGATAATATAGCTTTGCAGAAACAATGCTGGTTTGGAAAGTGAGAATACCTGAATTAAAGTTCTAGCCACCTCTTTACTATCTGTGTGACACTCAGCAAGTCACTACACAGCTTTCAATCTCAGTTTTCTTGTCTGTATAATGGGGACAAAAAGATGGGCCCTACTTGGATTAAGGGGTTTTTGTGAAGAAAGCATTTTTAAGCCTAGAGTAGCTAGAGAAATGTGAGGCATTCTTATTAGCATGCCTGCCCTGGCCTACTCTGTTTTGCCCTGCCTTAACACACCTATCTCTTTCCTTAGAAAAATCATCTTTCACACATTAACATTTGTTAATATTTTGGTTTGGTTAATATTGGTTGACATCGTCTTTCCAGGGCTGTGGAGGTTGTCCTGGGAGGGCTTCTTAGAATAATCTTCTGGTAGAAATCCCTTTCCTTTGTCCTTCACCAAAGTGATGATTCCTGGCCCCCATCCCAGATGACACCTGTGCAGACAAATCTTACCAATACAGAAAAACTTCAAGTAGTGGGCCAGCAACAGACTGTTGTCCGAAGACCGGCCAAGCCAGAAGCAAATCACCAGAAGGCTGGCCACCAGGTGACAAATTTTTTGGTCATTGCCATTCACACAACTTTCTCCTAAAGCCAAGTGTAACAGATTTTTCTCATATATTCATATCCCTCATGGGAGGCACAGCTGTGGAAAGAAATCTTATAAATGGATGACCCCAATCCTTTGACTGGTGGGGAGAAGAATTGCTACAGCAGCTATAACAGGAAATGAGGGGTAAGGAGCCAGCTTAGTCTATCTTCATCCCACAACTCATTGTTTCAACTTCGGTGCTTAAGTAATGATGATAATAACATATTTATGCAGCACTTTGGCCTTACAACATGATTTACATGCCTTATCTCCTTGCACGAACCCTGGGAGTTGAGGGGTGCAAGTGGTATTATCGCTATTTGACAGATAAGGAAACAGAGTATCAGAAAGACTAAATGGCTTCCCCATGGTTACTTACCTAATAAGAACCATCTTCTGACTCAAAGTCAAGTTTTCTTTCCACGGTGCCCTAGGGCCCATACATTAGGATGCCACCTAAATATTCCAAATCCCTCCCTGAGCTTCAGATCTCAGACTTACAGGTAGTTGAAACTTGCTTTTAAATATCCTCAGCTGACTCTATTGCTGCAGTTGTTGCCTGTAACATTTATTTATAATATTGCAAAATTGGCCAGTAGTTAAGATATATAAACCTGAAGGGGGACCATACATTTCCAATACATTAAGGTATATTTAAAACATGCTGTGTCCTATTGGGGGTTCTAAAATACACATTACTGTACAGGCAGAAGGAAGGGAGTGGGGTAATTGACTAATAAGAATTCTGAACGGTGACTTGAAATATGGCAGAACTGGCCTCTGAGAACTGTGCTCACACCTATTAATGAACTTGATCCGTAGCTCTAAAACATAGCCCAGAGTTTCTAGCCTAAGCCCAAGATGCTGTGCAGCATGGATTCTGTGGCGTTAATTCACACCTAGTTATGTTGACTGGCACCAGACTTCAACACTGGTCAGGATAAGGCTGTTTTGAAGCCTTAGAATAATTATGAGGGTTTGATTTGGGCCATGCCGGGTGCCAGGTGCTAATGCAAAAGGATGTTTTCTAACTCAGTCTCTGAGCATGTTTCTGTTGGGCTGGGTATATATGTGGAAGTCTGCAGATGTATAACAGTACAATCACATGTCTAATCATATGTAAATTTTGTCTGGGAGACTCTGACCTAGTAGATGGTAGAATGGCATCCATGAGCCAGTGACCCTTGGAGATATAAGAAAAGGAACCTTATAATCCTAGAAGAGTCCCCCAGTGGTGAGAAGTAGGGCCTGTGGCAGGGATTCAGATGAGGAACCATTTAATTTTAAGCCTGTGAGGACTAGAACCTTTGGCAACACTGGGCCAGTATCACAGCAGTGTGGTTTAACTCACAGAAGCAGAGGTCCTGGCTCAGTCACTTCCTGGATGAGTGACTGTGGACAAGTCACGATCTCTCCATTTCCCTAATTTGAAAATACTTTCAGTACCTCCTATATGGGGTAGTTGAGAGAATTAAAAGACATAACGATGGGAAAATTCCATGGCATTTTGTATAAATATTTATATCAAATAAATTTTAGTTTTATTATAGGTTGTACCGAACTTTGCCCATGAGGGTAACTTCCCTTGACTTGATGGCAGTTAACTTGCTCTGGAAATAGAGAAGCAATCCTTCCTGCTGAATCACAATTGCTCTGGAGTTAAGAATGTCAAAACAAATTTTTGAGTTAGGGAGATGATTAGAGGCAGCATCAGGTCACTAGCTAGGACAGGAAACATGGAGATAAGGAAAAGGGTAACACAGGGACAGCCAAAGGACAGCGGCATCAAGCATTCAGAGTTAGTCTGTCAATCCAAAGTGAAGAAAGCAAAAAACTGAGGAAATTGGAGTCAAGAAGGGTAAGAAAAACAGAGGTCCACAGAATCCAAGAGCTATAAGGACCCTAAGAAGCCAATTTATCCAGTGCCTTGTCCAATCTATGAATTCCCCCTCGCCCCATGACAAATAAGTGTTCAAATTCTTCTTGAATAGCTCCAGTGACTACGATATCATAAACAAATTAGAGAAGAAAGAAATTACCTTTCTGATCTATGGATAAGATAAAAGTTCACAAACAAACAAGAGATAGGGAAGATAAAATGGATAATCTGGATTACCTAAAATTAAGAAGCTTTTGTGCAAACAAAATTAATACAGCTAACATTGGAAGAGGAACAGGTACTGAGAGGGGAGGAAACTCTGCAGCATTTCTCTGATAGGGTTCTCATTTCCAAGACATATAAAAAGCTGATTCAAATTTATAAGAATAAGTGCCATTGATAAAGGGTCAAAGGATATAAATAAGCAGTTTTAAAAGGAAGAAATCCAGACTTCCAATAGCCATGTAGAACAAAAATGTTCCAAACCGTTAAAATTAAAGCAACTCTGAGTTTCCATCTCATACTAGTCAGAATGGCAAAGTTGACCATAAATGAAAAATGACAAATGTTGGAAGGAATAAAAGAATCATATTAGTGGAGTTATAAACTGGTTAAATCATTCTGGAAATCTTTTTGTAACTATGGCCCCAAAGTCAGTAAACTATGCATATCATTTGACCCAGTGATAGCACAGCTAGACTAAAACCTTAAAAAAAAAATCAAAGAAAGAGGAAAAAGACCTATATGTACAAAAATGTTTCTAGCAATCTTTTTTTAGTAGCAAAGAACAAGAAACTAAAGGGTTACTCATCAATTGGGGAATGGCTGAATAAATTATGGTATAGGAATACAATGGAATACTATTGTGACATAAGAAATGACGAGGATGATTTCAGTGAAATCTGATATCAAAAGGAAGGCCTTATGTGAGTCAGCCCCCTGGTCATTTAAGTTTATTTCAGTAACAGAATGAGATATTCCTAGGTCACTCAACAGTGCACAGAAGATTTACTTAGCTATGGCAAGAGAAGGCTATTCAATAGGGGCAAGCACTGAGGGTCCCTTGAGTTAATTCAGTTAGGAAAGCTCTCTTGCCAGGGTTGCCCATTGTGATCTGCCATCCAACCATTAGAGAGAGCACCTGGAATTCCTTATGATTTTTTTGTATTCGGGTGACAAGGAATTGATATCAATAGTCTGAGCCTCTCATTCTCTGAGCCAACCACATCTTGAGGATGGTCTCAATACCTATGAAAGAGAAACTATCGTAATTTTCATGGGGACAGGAGTTAAGATATTTCTCCTACCATTCCACCCTTTAAAGAACTTTAAAATCTTGTAGGGGACCTCCATTACTTAAATTATTTTAAGTCTGTTCTTGATTAATTCTGACCTCTGAAATTCAAGAAATCTGATATGGACAACCCTAAAGGAGGAAAAATTACACTAAAACAGAAACATAACAAAAACAAAAACAAAATAAACATTGCTACAACACTCTGAGAAGCAATGGAATCTAGGAAAGTGCCCAGAAAGATTGAGTCCTGGGTTTAAATGATTAAGGCCATGTGGTGGATAATGCCAAATCTTTGCCATTCATGCTAGGCCTCTGAATGTGAAATAAATAAATAAACAACAAAGTGACCATAAGCAGTGGAATCACCAGAAATATCAGGGTTATGGAAAAGATGATAAAAATTCCTGAGTAATCACAAATCCTCACCATAGTCTAGTGGTCTCCCACCCAGGACCTCTTCCTCTCTTTGAACCCTGGACTGGTAAGGGAAGGAAAAATAGTCAATTTTTTCATGAGTAACCATTGTTAGACACCTTTATCTTCCCCTTGTGGCCAGAAAGCAATCCCCCTCCCAAAAATGCCATTCTCTCCTTCTGTCAAAGCTACTTTATTGTCCTTTATGCCCCTCACCAGGAAGGAGTTGTTTAATCAGCATTGTGGACGGACCAATTGCTTATATTTTACAGTAAGCAGTGGGTTATAGTGGACTTGCCTTTTGACACTGAACATAATAATGTCTACTCTTCTGTTATCAAGCTGTCACTGCTTCTGGGAGCCAGGGGATGTAGCAGCAACCACACTGGCATACCCAGGGTGGCTGCTAGGACCGGTTCTTAGATCTATTTTACTAGGAAAGATAGCTGTTTAAGGGGGCAACAATCTTCTTTAATTACATTTAATAGTTCAGAGGAAAAGTCAGCACCCTGAATTTCAGAAAAAATACAGAGAAATAAAGACCAACAAACAGGGCTCTGACTGCCTAAATCAAAGCAATATTACTATACACTTTACATACATCCCTGGATTGAGAGAGCCTTTACATCTGAGCAGTCAGGGAGCTCTGAACATACGACCACTCAGAATCTCAACCAGGGAATACAAGATCCTTCTCATAAGTGAACCCCCAAAGCAAAATACGAACTCAGAATATATATAAACTTCTCAGTCAGAAGGCATCACAATCCTCGTGACTCAGTGCCTAATTAGAAATTAGCAAAAGGTGTGAAAGTCTTTCTACAAGCAAGCTTCTCTTAATAGGCTCCATGTGAGGCCCATGTGGGGTCTATTGATGGGCAGGGAAGATCTTAAATCCCATTAACATTAGAGGAGACCATCTCCAACCTTCCTGATCTATATCTGGCCGCTGGACCCAGATGACTCTGAAGGAGAAAGTGAGGCTGGTGACTTTGCACAGCCCTCCCTCAAATCCAATTCCTTGCAAGTCACGGCATCATCTTCCTGATATCATGGTCCTCTTCAAGAATGAAGAACAAACAATAACAGCAACAGGTTCTGGGAGTCATTCCACTGTCCACTGCACTGGGGCCCAAACCTCTGCCCTCTGCCTATTGCCATGTGCTGCCACCAGGGCTCATGTCTCTACCTGCTGCCCATTGTATCGGGGTCATCTTCTAACTCCTGTCCCAAGGGAGGATAACTGTCACTCCCAGGGCCTGAGTTCTTCTGCCCTGTTCTGGGACAGAGTACTACTATATGCCTGTGTTTGATTCCACTCCTAATAGAGTAGACCTGACTCTTCTCCCTATAAAAAGGGTTACTGTAGGTCTCTACTACCACTGTCCCCCTGTGCAAGAGGCCTGTGGATTCTACTGCTGCTAAGGACTGACTCTGCCCTCCTATGCTGGGGCAGGATGCTGCAGGTCACAGTGTCACTGACCCTTGTTGGCCCCCCAGAGTTGATGAGGTCACTAGTTACCATACAAGATTCCTCTGGCAACTCCCAAGGACTATAGTAGATCATGCCAAAGCTTTGGTTTCCTTTCCCATAAGTGCTCAAACTCTCCAAGAGAGTAAATTCCCCCTGCTGCTATGCAGTCCCTATTTAGGGGCCCAGGAGCTCCTAATATCTCAAACTCAAAAGGGTGCCTCCAAGGCCAGGAATAATCAGGCCTCGGTTGACCCTCTATCAGTGTTGGGGAGAGCACCTATGGCCTAACCTCCACTGCAAACCCTCACTGAAAGCCCCAGAGAGAGAATTACAGTACACAATTCAAGAGAGAGGTTGGAAACTTTTTAAACTGATGCAGCACCCCTGCCTTCCTCAGCTAATTAAATTGAGTGCAATTGGCACATTTGTCTATATCCCCAGTTCCAGAATTGACTCTGGGCTCCTGGGGAGAATTAAGTATTGTCCTTTCAAGTGCCTCCCCCAGTGGCTCGGATCAAAGAATCACAAGTCCATTTAGCAAAATTCCAGTTGGCCTCTCAAATGCCAAAATTAAACAAACAAACAAAACTCAAATGGCTGCTTCAGCACAGTTGTTACACAGTACTAAAATTTCTGAGCCCTTTGGTTGGCATTCTTTCACTGTTGGGATCCCACATGCCACCCTCAATGGTTGGCTTTTTCCATATATATCTATAGAACTAAGGGCTGCTTGTTCATTTGCATTGTCATTTAAATAAAAAAGAAAGAAAAGACATTCAAAATCACACAGTTCTTTTCCCATTCATACATATGAGAAATATATATATGAGAAAACATGGGTGTTAGGGTTGGGGAGACATTTTTATTAGGAGGGTGGGGGAGAAGATAAGGGAGGGAATTTTAGAGGGGTGTGTAAAATAAGGAATAAGAGGGTAAGGGGAAAAGATAAGATAATAGAGATGGGGTAAAAGACGCTGAGAAGGAAAATAGTGAGTAAAAATAAGATGGAGAGAAATTCACAAATAGTAACTAGAACTTTGTCAATTCTTTTTTTAGTGTATTTTTTATTATATATATAATTTTTAGTTTTCAACATTCATTTCCCCAAGGTTTTCAGTTACAAATTTTCTCCCCATCTTTCCCCTACCCCCACCCCAAAATAGCAATCCTACTGAATACCCCTTCCCCCAATCTGCTCTCTCTTCTATCCTCCCCCATGCCCCCTCTAACTTTCTAGTAGGGCAAGATGGATTTTTATATCCCAGTGCCTGTATATATTATTTCCTAGTTGCATGTAAAAATAATAATAAAAATAATAATTTTTTAACATTTGATTTTAAAACTGTGATTTCCAGGTTCTTTCCCTTCTTCCCTCGTCACCCACCCCTACTGGGAAGATAAGCAATTCGATATAGGTTGTACAAGTGTAGTTACACAAAACATTTCCATAGTAGATATACTGTGAAAGAGTATATTACCCTCCATCCTATCCTGACCCCCACTTATTCTTTTTTCTACTTTGACCCTGTCCCTTTTCAAAAGTGTGTGCTTCTAACTACCCTTCCCCTGAATCTGCCCTCCCTTCTATCATCCCCCCTCTATCCCCTCTCCCCTACATTCCTGTAGGGTAAGATACCCAATTTTAGTGTGTATGTTATTCTCTCCTTAAGTCAAATTCAATGAGAGTAAGGTTGACCCATTCCCTTTTGGCCTCTTGTTCTTCCCCTCCATTGTAACAGTTTTCTCTTGCTTCTTTTATATAAGATAATTTACCCTATTCTGTCTCTCCCTATCTCCTCTCATATTCCTCTCTCACCTCTTAATTTTATTTTTTAGATATCATCCCTTCCTATTCAACTGATCCTGTGCCCTCTTTCTATGTATACATGTACACATATGAACACACACTTACATTGTATTACATATGTATTTATACACATATATAACCTCCTATATAAACATATATATGTATGTATACATATATATTACCTTTAACTATCCTTATACTGAGAAAAGCCTCATGCGTTATAATTATCATTTTTCCATGTAGGAACATAAATAGTTCAACTTTAATAAGTTCCTTATGATTTCTTTTCCCTGTTTACCTTCTCATGCTTCTCTTGCTTCTTGTATTTGAAAGTCAAATTTTCTATTCAACTCTGGTTTTTCATCAAAAATTCTTGAAAGTCCTCTATTTCATTGAATGATCATATTTCCCCCTGAAGCATTATACTCAGTATTGCTGGGTGGGTGATTCTTGGGTTTAATCCTAGCTCCTTTGACCTCCAGAATATCATATTCCAAGCCCTTCAACCCCTTAATGTAGAAGCTGCTAGATCTTGTGTTATCCTGATTGTGTTTCCACAATATTCAAATTGTTCCTTCTTGACTGCTTATAATATTTTCTCCTTGACCTGGGAACTCTGGAATTTGGCTATGATATTCCTAGGAGTTTTCTTTTTGGGATCTTTTTTCAAGAGGTGAGTGGTGAATTCTTTCAATTTCTATTTTGCCCTCTGGTTCTAGAATATCAGGGCAATTTTCCTTGAGAATTTCTTGAAGGATGATTTCTGGGTTCTTTTTTTGATCATGGCTTTCAGGTAGTCCAATAATTTTTAAATTATCTTTACTGGATCTATTTTCCAGGTCAGTGGTTTTTCCAATGAGATATTTCACATTGCCTTCTATTTTTCATTTGTTTGGATCTATTTTGTAGTATCTTGATTCCTCATAAAGTCATTAGCTTCCATTTGCTCCAATATAATTCTGAAGGAGTTATTCTCTTCAATGAGCATTTGAAATTCCTTTCCCATCTGGCAAATTTGGCTTTTTAAGGCATTCTTCTCCTTATTGGTTTTTTGGGCCTCTTTTGCCATTTGAGTTAGTCTATTTTTTGAGGTGTTATTTTCTTTAGTCAGGTTGTTGACTCTCTTTTCATGATTTTCCTGCATCATTGTCATTTCTCTCCCCAATTTTTCTTCCACTTCTCTTGTGTTTCAAAATCCTTCTTGAGCTCCTCCATGGCCTGTAAGCAGTTCATATTTTTCTTGGAATCTTTTGATGCAGGATTTCTGACTTCATTGTCTTCCTCCTGTTCCTTGCTTTGATCTGGAATCTAAGGTTTGATTGCTCTGCTTGCTTTACTTCCTCTGCTTGCTCATATTGCTAGTCAATTACTTGACTTTTGAGCTCTTTGCCACAGTAGAACTCTGTTTCCAGAGAGGAGAGCTTTGTCCCAAATCAGTGAGGTTTTTGCAGCTGCCAGAGCTATTAGGGGAAGCCCTTTCTGCAGCCCCCACAATTTCTGGTCCACTAGCCACAAACCCCAGGACCTCCACCCAAGACAGCAATCCAGATCCAAGCAGGTTAAACCAAGAGAATTATCCTCTGAATGGTTGCTTGATCCCCCTACGATCTGCAGGCCAGGAGCTCTGGAAGTAGCCTCTTGGGGAAGAAGCTGTAGCCGCCGCAACTCTGCCACCTCTTGCCAAATTTTGTCAATTCTATAAGAATATGAGTCATTCCCCAATTAATAAATGATCCAAGGATATGAACAGGAAGTTTTCCAATGAAGAAATCAAAACAATTTATAGTCATATAAAAATGCTCTAAATCATTATTAATTAGAGAAATGTAGATTGAAACAACCTTGAGATATTTTACACCTCCCAGAATGGCTAAAATGATAGAATAGGAAAGAAAATGGAGAGGATGTAGAAAAATCCAGACACTATTTCATCATTGGTGGAATTATAAAATTATCCAACCATTTTAATGAGCAATCTAGAATTATATGCTTTGACCCAGCAATACCACAAATATAAGTTCTTTAGAGCTAGCAGAGACCTTCTTTCAGGAAGCCTTTCTTAGGTAATTGGGGATGATTATCATTAGCAATACAAAGAAAAGCATCCAGTCCCAGCCAGGGCAAAGGATAACACTTCAGATTTGCCTTTTTAAGTGAGAGGGAAATGTATTTTGTTCCCTCAAATTGAATCCCTCCAAACTGCTTTGAAGGTAAACTGAGTTCTGAAGAGATTCCCTATCCTAGGAGAATTTGAAGGACGGTTAAATTACCAGATTGTTAAGTCCAAGTACAACATGGGTAATGGGCCTAAAAACTTTAGTTATCTTCAGGGTAGATTCTTAAGGACACAGAGGACTCATATTGTCTCTCCTTGCTTAATGAATGATCAGAGGCACTCCCTAATCTCCCAAGAATGGGAGGAGCCTTGAAGTAAAACCCTAGAAGCATCACCTACAGAAGCATGAAAGCCAATATGTGCCCACTTTTCTCTGCACTGACCATCCCCCATTCAAAGATCATACCAATTGCACTGATCTGGCCTGGCCTTGACTCGGGCCAATCCTCTGGTAGTTCAGGTTCCAAAGTGGAATAAAATGGGGCACTCCTTGATCATTTAACAGTTCACAAGAGGAGATTTACTTAAACAGAGCAGAAGAAGGCTATTCAACAAGACAAGTATTGAGGACCCCTCAAGCTGATTCAATTGAGCTTCCCATCCCAATCTACCATCTATGCATTAGACAGGATCTAGAGAGCTTATGACTGTTTTGTACTTGGGTAACCAGGTAATAATGTCAACAGCCTGAGCCAATCAAGTCTTAGGGATCCTCTCAATACCTTTTAAGGAAAAATTATCCTAATTTAAGAGAGCAGACTTAGGTATGTGGCTCCTATAACACCTAAGAAGCTTTCTATAAACTGACACAAAGTAAAGTGAGCAGAACTGGAACAAGTCATATGTAACAGTTACTGTCCTGGACCCTTCTGCCTAAAGGCCAGGTATTTTACTTTGTACCTTTCTCCCAGGTTTCTCTAGTACTCTTGGGGTTGGAGGTGGGTGGAGGTATCTATTCTCTCTGCCATTGGCTCAAGGTCCCATTGATTGTATTTAACCATTTAATAGATTACCTTTTACAAAAGAATGTTTATTCCAAAGATATAACATGTACAAATATGCAAACAATTTCCCCCCAAACACTTGTAGAGGGAGGAGTAGAAGGAAGCTATTCCCCCTTTATACTATCTCAGTGTCTGGGAAGGGTGATCAAATTCACAGTTTAGCTCAGCTCAGTTCCTATATATTGTGGGTCCACAAAATTACAAATCCAAAGTTCCCACCCTGGATCCAAGTGCTGGTACCCTGTCTTCTCAGGTCATCTCTACTAGACTGGCAGCAACATGCAGCCTGTAATCTTGCCTCCAATGTCACCATGGCTTGAGGTAATAGGTCTGGGGACTCCACTGCCTGTGGCTAGAACTGAACAGGACAAAAAAAAAAAAACCCTCAAGTTCCTTTCTCTAAGCCACAGGGCTTAAAAGGGCATCACTTTCCTCCACCCAGCTTAGTTTATGGTGCCTGTGCCAAGGCCTCCACTCCATAGACAGAGACAGAGATACAGATACAGAGAGAGAGAGAGAGAGAGAGAGAGAGAGAGAGAGAGAGAGAGAGAGAGAGAGAGAGTCCCAAATTGGTAGTTTTAAAAATGAAGGCCATTCTAGCTCCTCAGTCAATGGAAAAAAAGTTTGCTCTTATCCACTCTGTAGGGGAATATAGGATGTTTCCCCAGAAGGAGGTCCCTTCTATCTCCCACATGTATGATTTTATCTTGGGTGATTTGGGCATGCGCAACAAATCCCATTATATTTCCAATAGCAATAATACAATAAAAACAAACAACTCTGAAATATAAAAGTTCTGATCAATGCAATGACCAGCTATGATTACAGAGTGATGAAGCAAGGTGCCCCTTTCCTGAAAGACAGATAATGAACTCAGGGTGAAGAAAGATACATATATACTTATTTTGGTGCATGGCCAAAGTGAGACTTTGTTTTGTGACTATATATATTTGTTATAAAGGTTTTGTTTTTTGTTATTTGTTTTTTCAATGAAGATGGTAGGAAGGGGAATAACAGATTTTTATTACCTTTTTTTTTCAATAAAAAAAGACCAATTGATTTTCAAACAACTCATATGTTAGTATTGTTTGCCTTTTTTCTTGGCAAATAGATCAAGTATCTGCTGATTCAAGCAATTTGAGGGACCCTTCCCCTAATTCATCATGGTGATTGCTTCAGTTATATAGCATTTTGATATCTTTTTGTTTACCTGCTTCTCATTTTTTTAAGCATCACACAATTTTGTGAGTCAACGAGGTTAGTTAGAGCACTGGACTTGGAAATGGAATATTCTATTCCCACCTGATCCACTTACTATCTGTATGACAAAAGACTTTTCACTCAAACCTCTCTAGGCCTCAGTTCCATCTTCTGTAAAATGACAGAGTTGAACTCATTGATTTCTGAGATCCCTTCTGTCTCTCAGTTTCTAATCAATGCCAGGTTAATCTCTGGCTAGTGTGACTCTTCATGCCAATAGAGGTAGCTGTGATCTGCATCTGCCTAGGTCATCCCCACTCTCCCATATCTCTCCTCCTTTTGGTGGCTAAACTCCTTGAGAACACCATCTACAATAAATGCCTCCGCTTCCTTTCTTCTCACTTTCTTCTTTAAAGTCGGGCTTCTGACCTCATTATTTTACTGAAACTGTTCTCTTTAAAGCTAGTATCTCCTAATTGTCAAATCCAATGGCTTCTTCTAAATCCCTGTCTTTCCCAACCTCACTGAAACCTTCTACAGTGTGGATCACCTTCTTCAATTTGATATTCTCTTCTCTCAAAGTTCACATGGCACTTCTCTCTCCTGGTTCTCCTCCTGCTTGTCAAACTGGGCCTCTTTCTCTTCTCCCTCTATTCTATTTCACTTGGTGGTCTTATCAGCTACCATGGATATGATTATCATCTCTATGTTGATAATTGTCAGATTTATAAATCCTTGTATTTTTTTGGTTTTAATTATAGTGGAAATCTCTAAATCAATATAGTTTAGTCCCTCCCAACAGTATGTCAGCTCATTGGTCCATAGACCAATTATAATGCCAAGGGTATTAGATTTTGAATACTCACAGTTAAAATTGAATAACTCCTCAGAACCGTGTGATTCTTCATACCCTCTGACTCTTTCCCACCACTAGGGAAGGAAACTGCCAACGACTGAGAATTAATTTGCCTTCTTGTCTCTGAGATTAGCTTTCTATGCTTTATACCACACTGACTCTCCACTAATGACGCTTTATGGTTGCCAATTATGTAGTACCATTACCTCTGAAGAGTCAAAACTTAGGGCAACCCAAAGAGAGACAGAGAGACAAAGAGACCGAGAGACCTGTGGTGGGCACAAATGGGCTGCAGCATATTGTCAATCATAACTTGTGCTCATCTAGGAAATATCTGATCATAAAAGGAAGCGGGTTGGTTAAATAGCAGCTAGATGGATCAATGTGTAGATCATCAGGCCTGGGGTCAGGAAATTGGTTGTTCAGTTATTCTGTCATATCTCTGTCTTCGTGACCTCATAGACCATAGTACAACAGGACCTTCTATCCTATAGTCCCTCTCAAAGTCTGTCCAAGCTCATGTTCATTGCTTCCGTGACACCTTGGAAGGTCTCTAACCATCTCATCCTTGGCTATCCCCTTTTCCTTTTGTCTTCAATCTTTCCCAACTTTAGATCTTTTCCAGTGAGCCCCATCTTCTGATTATGTGGCCAAAGTATTAAAGCTTCAGTTTCATTATTTGACCTTCCAGAGTCACATTTCTATAAGTATTGACTGATTTGATCTCCTTGCTGTCCAAGGAACTCTCAAACATCTTCTCCAGCACCACAACTCAAAAGTATCAGTTCTGCAGAGCTCAACTTTCCTGATAGTCTAACCCTCACAGTCATACATTGCTATTGGAAAACCCATAGCTTTTACTATATAGACCTTTTTGAGAAAGGTGATGTCGCTGCTTTTTAGTATGCTATGAAGACCTGAGTTCAAATCCAGTCTTGGATACTTCCTACACATATGACCCTGGGCAAGTCACTTAATCTGTTTACCTCAGTGTCTACATCTGTAAAATGAAGATAATAATAGTACCTACTTCCTATTTTGAGGATCTAATAAGATAATAATTGCAAAGCACTTAGTATATAGTACCTGGCACATAGTAAGCACTGTATAAATGTTGGTTGTTGTCATTATTATTATTATTATTATTAAATGAGGGTGAGGGACAGCAGATAGACAACATGAAGAGAGCATTGGTTACACAAAGTTAAAAGACCTGGGGAAAAGATGTCTATCCTCTCTGAAAGATTTATGGGAGAGGATGGACAAAAGCTGCACAGGATAAGGAGATGTGTGGTGATCTCCATGTGGAGGTGGGCACTCCCTCCAGATGAATCACAGATCTATTGAGGTGCTGGCACCTAGAGAGGCTATCATCCACTTTTTTTGGCTGCCTAATCACACTGAATTATTTAGGTTGAATTTACAGAACTCCGAAGTCCCTAGACCTTTTCATATAAACGTGTCTAGCCAAACTTCCTCCACCCTGTATTTGTGCAGGTTGATTTGCAGAATCTGAGCATGACTTTGTTACATTTCATCTTAGATAACTAGACGTCATAGTACATAGAACCCTGGCCCTGAAGTCAGGAAGATCTGAGGTCAAACCAGCTTCTGATACTTACTAGATGTGTGACCCTGGGAAAGTCACTTCACCCTTCTCAGTCTCAGTTTTCTCATCTGTAAAATGGAAATGATAATAACAGCACATCTTAGGCATCTCAAATGAGATAGTTTTGGGGGAAGTGCTTTGCAAACCTTAAAGCACCAGCTATTATTGTCAGATTCAGCTCTTTGTTCTAGTCTAATTGTGCAATCATCCAGTCCTATGCTTCTCCATCTTTTCTGTGAGTACATTGTGAAAGTTTTTTTGTTAAATGCTTTTCTGAAATCCAGATCTACTGTATCTATGGCCTTCCCCTGAGCTAATGGTTGTCCAACCCTGTCCAAAGCACAAGTTAGGTTAGTCTAGCATGATTCATCTCTCCTCATAGGATCTTGAGCTAGAAGGGTCCTTGGAGATCATTTGGCCCAACCCCCTCATTTTCCAGATAAGGAAACAAGCCCAGAGAATTTATATGATTTAGCCAAGATCATACAGCTCGTACATAGCAGAACAAAGACTAGGACCTTGCTGCTCTAATTCTAAATCCACTGCACCATGTTTCAAAAGAGAGTTCAATGATCTAGAATTTTACATGTCCATCTTTTTTTTTTTTTAAATCAGGCCCACATTTCCCCATTTTTAAACTTGAAGCATCTTTGTTATTGCCTTGTTGCTATTCAGTCATATCTGACTTTTTGTGACCCATCTGGGGTTTTCTTAAGATACTAGAGTGGTTTGACATTTACTTCTCTAGCTCATTTTACAGATGAGGAAACTGAGTCAAACAGGGTTAAGTGACTTGCCCTGGGTCACACAGCTAGTAAATGTCTGAGACTCTATTTGAACTCAGGTTATCTTGGCTCCAAGCCTGGCACTATTCACTGTGCCACCTAGCTACCATTG
Source organism: Petaurus breviceps papuanus (assembly GCF_028583685.1). NCBI lineage: Eukaryota > Metazoa > Chordata > Mammalia > Diprotodontia > Petauridae > Petaurus > Petaurus breviceps. Next base: position 2,231,012 of record NW_027187419.1, read on the forward strand.
CTCTTACCTACCAGTTTTCAAATATCATTGACAACTGGTCAGCAATCACATCTAGAGACTCTTACATTATCTTTAAATGGAACTCATCTGAGTCTAGGTTCTTGAACTCATTAAGGGCAACTAGGACTCTCGTACCCTCTCATTCTCGCGAATCTGGATTGCGACTGCCTCACTCAAATGAAACTGCTCTCTCCTAGAGTACTGATGATGATCTCTTAATTGTCACATCTGATGGCCTTCTCCTAATCCTCATCCTTCTTGACCTCTCTGCAGTATTTGATATTGTTGACCAACCTCTCCTCCTGGATTCTCTTTCCATTCCTCTTTCTTGACTCTCCTCTTATCTATCTACCTGTCTTATTTGTGCTTTGATTAGCTATATATTATCTCCTGCATAATACTCTGCCCTGAATTCTTTTTCTCTTTTCTCTCCCCATTTTCTCTTGGTCATATTATCACTTTTCATGTGCCCAATTTTCATTGCTATGAAGATAACTCCCAGGTATTCATGATAACTAACATTTACATGGTATCTTAAGGTTTGCAACAGCCATACATATAAAATCTCATTGTATCTTCACAACAGTCCTATGATGTAATAGCTATTATTACCCCCATTTTACAGATGAGGAAACTGAGTCTGAGAGGTTAAGCGATGTCCCAGGATCACTCAACTGGTAAGTACCTGAGGTAGAATTTAAACTCAGGTCTTCCTGACTCCCAATCCAATACTCTATTCATTGTACAATTTCCATTTCTAATCCTAATTACAGTCCCAGGCTCCACTCCCACCTCACCAATGACCTAGTAGACATTTTGAATTGGGTATCTTGTAAGCATATTAATCCAAACACATCTAAAATAGAATCACTCTTCTGAATTTCCCTGTTTCTATTGAGAACATGACCACATTTCCAAGTTCTACAGCTCTTCTTATCAACTCACCCAGTGTACTGGTCTTGTTGGTATGCTCCCTCCACAACATTTCTAACATCCATCCCATACTTTTTTTTTTTGGAGGGGGAAGGCTGGGCAATTGGGGTTAAGTGACTTGCCCACGGTCACAGTCCAATTTCTGTGTTAAGTGTCTGAGGCTGAATTTGAACTCAGGTCCTCCTGAGTCCAGGGCCAGTGCTATATTCATTGCACCACTAGCTGCCCTCCCCCATCCTTTTTTTAATTAATTAATTTATTTTTAGTTTTTGACATTCACTTCCATGAGATTTTGAGTTCAAAATTTTCTCCCCATCTCTCCCCTCCCCCCACCCCAAGATAGCATTTAATTTAAATAGGCTCTATATATACATTCATATTAAACCTATTTTCATATCAGTCATGTTGTAAAGAGGAATTAGATCCTTGCTTTGCTAAGAAGAGCTAAGTCTATCAAAGTTAGTCATAACACAATGTTGCTGTTACTATATACAGTGTTTTTCTGAAGTCCACCTGCTCAACATTTCTTATAGAACAATAGTATTCCATTACATTCATATACCACAACTTGTTCAACCATTCCCAATTGATGGGCATCCCCTCAAAAATTCTAATTCTTGTTCACCACAAAAAGAGCTGCTATATTTTTGTACATATGATTCCTTTTCCCATTTGTATGATCTCTTTGGGATAAAGTCATGAAAGTGGTATTGTAGGGTCAAAGGGTATGTAAAGTTTTATAGTCCTTTAGGTATAGTTCCAAATTGCTCTCCAGAATGGTAGAATCAGTTCACGACTCCACCAACAATGAATCAGTGTTCCAACTTTCCCAATTCTCTCTGACATTTATCATTTTCCTGTTTTGTCATGCTAGCCAATCTGATATGGTGTGGTACCTCCAAGTTGTTTTGATTTGTATTTCTCTAGTCAATAATGATTTAGAGCATTTTTTCATATGACTATAGATAGTTTTAATTTCTTCATCTGAAAACTGACTATTCATATCCTTTGATCATTTATCAATTAGGAAATGACTTGTATTCTTGTAAATTTGACTCAGTTCTCTATATATTTTAGAAATAAGGCCTTCATCAGCAACATTAGTTGTAAAATTTCTCAGTTTTCTGCTTCCCTCCTAATCTTGGCTGCATTCACTTTGTGAAAAAAAAGAAATAAACCTCTTTAATTTAATGTAAACAAAATTATCCATTTTGCATTTCATAATGTTCTCTCCCTCTCATTTGGTCATAAATTCTTCTAGTCTCCATAAATCTGACAGGTAAACTATTCCTTGCTCTCCCAATTTGCTTATAGTATCAGCCTTTATATCTAAATCGTGTAGCCATTTTAACTTTATTTTGGTATACGGTATAAGATATTGGTCTATGCCTACTTTCTGACATACTATTTTCCTGTTTTCCCAGAAGTTTTTGTCAAATAGTGAGTTCTTATCCCAAAAGCTGGAGTCTTTGGGTTCATCCATCCCATTCTTTCCACACATGCAGCCATCATCCTACTTCAAGCCTTCATGGCCTCTCACCTGGGTAATCTCAATAGCCTTCTATTGAATCTCCATGCCTCAAGCCTCTCCCTTCTCTAATTCATCCTCTGCAAAGCAGTCAAAGCAATTTTTGCTCAGCATATCTCTGAGCATGTTATTCCACTGTTGAATAAACTTCAGTGGTTCCATGTTTCCTCTAGGATAAAATGTAAACTCCTCTGTTTGTCATTTAAAGTCCTTTACAACCTGTCTCCAACCTGTCTTTCCAGCCTAATTATACATCCCTCCCCTTCTTACAGCTTTGGTCCAACACAATTGGCCTTGCTATTCATCACACATAACATTTTGTAAATCCCTCTCCATGCTCTTGGCCATTACCACCATCTCGCTCATCCCAGGCAACAGTCTTTATAAAGTACTTTTGTCATTTTTAGGATTTATTGCAAGCTCAGACACATTCTGGACTTTAGTATTCTCAGTATTATTCTTTTAGTTCCATTCCACTATTTTGTATTCATCCTCAGTTGTCTGCCTTGCTTCCATCTTTTCTATGTGACTTTTAAAAATCTGACTGGGTTGATGTGTTTCTTGTCCATTCTCATCAGTGTCCTCAGACAGCTCTTTTTTTTCCTCTTCATAATCACTTGTGAGAATCAGAATTGTATTCTTAAGAGCATTCCATCCTCCTTAAGCCAACTTCTTCTGTAGAAACCTAGGCCACAAAGCCTCTTTTCTGTGTTCTCTTTAAAATACACTCTCCCACAATCTCTGACACATGTTAGACTATACCTGGATTCAACAACTTTAATTATTATAAACTTGGAGATGTCACAGCTACTTCCTCCCAAGGTTGCCATCACTTCTGTTTCTTTATTAGAATCTGTTCTAAAATAAGAGTTCAGGGTGGGAGTGGGGGGGGGGGTGTTGTTGAGGCAGAGAAAAGGAGGCAGAGAAAAACCAGGGACTTACCTGAGCTCTCCCAAACTCCCTTCCAAACAACTTTAAATGATGCCTCAAAATGAATTTTCACATAAAAGAGTTGTGAAAGAGCTATTACGGTGGAGGGGAAGATAGAGGAGTGGGGATAGTGCTTGACCCTGACTCACTGGAATTGGCTCAAAGAGAGAACAACATACACACTCAGGTAGAGAAATCTATATTACAATACAGGAAAGTAGGGAGGGAAGGGGGCCATAGAAGGAGGCAAGGCTGATAGAAGGAAAGGCAGATTAGGGGAGGTGTAGTCATCAGTAAAACACTTTTGAGCTTGGACAGAGTGAAAGGAGAGAGAGAGTAGGATAAACAGGGGAAACAGGGTGGAGAGAAATACACAGTTATCATAACTGTGCAAAAATTGTACAAGTTTCTCTTATAAAAGCCCAATTTCTAAAATATATAGATAACTGAGTCAAATGTCTAAGAATACACGTCATTTTCCAACTGATAAATGATCAAAAGATATGAATTTTTCAGATGAAATTATCAAAGCTGTCTATAGCCATATTTTTAAAAAAGTGCTCTAAATCACTATTGATTGGAGAAATGCAAATTAAAAGAATTCCAAGATACTACCTCATACCTATTAGATTGGCTAATAGGAAAGAAAAGGAAAATGACCAATGTTGGAGGGGATATGGGGAAATTGAGCCATTAATGCATTGTTGGTGGAGTTGTGAACTGATTTAACCATTATTTAGAGCAGTTTGGAACTATGCCCAAAGAACTATAAAGCTATGCATACCCTTTGAGTCAGTAATACCACAGTAGGTCTATATCCCAAAGAGATTAAAAAAAAAAAAGAAAAGGAAAATACCTACATTACAAAAATATTTATAGCAGCTCTTTTTGTGGTGGTTAAGAATTGGAAATTGAGGGGGTGCTCATCAGTTGGGGAATGGTTAAACAAGTTGTGGGATATAGATGCAATGGAATATTGTTGTACCATAAGAAATTATGAGCAGGATGCTCTCAGAAAACCTGAAAAGACTTAAATGAACTGATGCAAAGTGAAGTGAGCAGAACCAGGAGAACATTCTACATAATAAAAGCAATATTGTATGATGAAAAACTGTTAATGACAGCTATTCTCAGCAATAAAAATTATCCAAGACAATTCTGAAGGACTTTTGATGAAAAATGTTATCCATCTCCAAAGAAAGAACTATTGGAGTCTGAATGCCAATAGAAGCATACTCATTTATTTATTTATTTTGGGGTTTGAGGGGAGGGTTGGTATCTGTTTTCTTTCACAATATGCCTAATATGGAAATATGTTTTACATGACTACACATATATAACCTATATCAAACAGCTTACCTTCTCAATGAGGGGTGGGGGAAAGAGAGTATTTATTTATTTGTTTGTTTGTTGCTTTTTGGAGGGAGGGAGGGCAACTGGGGTTAAGAGACTTGCCCAAGGTCACTGGGCTAGTTTTTGTGTTGTGTCCAAGTCCAAATTTGAACTCAGGTCCTCCTAACTCCAGGGCCAGTGCTCTATTCACTGTGCCACTTAGCTGCCCCATGGAAGGGAGAATTTAGAATTCCAAATTTTTTAAAAAGAAAATACTGTTTTTACAAATAATTGGGGGAAAGTAAAATGTAAATATTTTTTAAGAAAAGTAAAATAAAATAGGAGTTCCCATCATGGCTTCCTTCATTCAACTTCTGAAAGAAAAAAAATTCATTAAATCATCTCAAGAATTTCTCAGCTGCTCAGCTTTTTAGTAGATTATGGAAACGTAAAGTCTTTCATCACTACTAATATCTTGATTCCATGTCAGTTTTGCAACCTGCTCCTAGAACTAATCATGTTTTCTCCATTTGTCTGGGCAGTTCAAAAGAGAAGCATGTGTTACATAGTGGTACACATGTAAACACATATATAATATATTCAGAAGGGGGGAGGAGCCAAGAGGCAGAGTAGAAGCAGGACCTCCCCACTGCTCCTGCTTCCACCTTCCCCAATCCATGTTAAAAGGGGACTCTAAACAAACTTTGGAGGTGCAGAACCCACAAAATGACACAGAGAAGCTAACCTCCTGCTGAGGACAGCCCAGCAGGCTGGCAGGAATTGGCCAGTCAGCGCTCTGGGAGCCAAGCCCAGGCCCATGCCGAGGCTTTAGCCGCAGGGTGGGCCTGGCCAGCTGCGGATGGAGGGACTCTAGATCAGCAGCAGCTGTGGCCATTTCCAGATTTATCAACACACAGATGCCACGGAAAAAGTGAGAGGTCAGTGCAGTCTGGACTTTGGGACCAGTAAGTGGGAGTGCATGGCTACTGGCACAGCCAGCCAGTGCCACATGGCAGCTTCAGCTCCTGGCCTGCAGAGTGTAGGGGGACCAAGCACCAGTCTGAGGGGTAATCACTCTTGCTTTAACCTGCTTGGATCTGGATTTCAGTGTAGGGTGGAGGTCCTGGGCTATATGTCCAGCTTGCCAGAGCATGTGGAGGCTTCAGAGAGGGCACCCATCTAATACCTCCAGCAGCTGAGAAAACCCCAGCGTTTGGGATGAAAGCTCCCCTGTCTGGTGGCAGAGTCCTACTGTGGCAAAAAGCCCAGGAATCAAGTGACTGAGGGGCGACATGACCAGGCAAAGGAAACAAAGCAGACAGAAGATTCCAACATTACACTCCTATTTTGGGGACAAAAAGGAGCAAAGCATGGAAGAGGAGGAAAACAGTGAAGTCAGAATTCCTGCACCAAAAGCTTCAAAGGAAAATACGAGCTGGTTACAGGCCATAGAGGACCTTAAGAAACAGATAAGAGAAGTAGAGGAAAAATTGGGAAGAGAAATGAGAATGATTCAAGAAAATTATGAAATGAAAGTCAACAGCCTGACTGAGGAAAATAACACTTTAAAAAACAGACTGACTCAAATGGCAAAAGAGGCTCAAAAAGGCAATGAGGAGAAGAATGCCTTAAAAATCCGAATTTGCCAGATGGAAAAAGAATCTCAAAAGCTCAATGAGGAGAATCATGGCTTCAGAATTAGACTGGAGCAAATGGAAGCTAATGACTTTATTAGAAATCAAGATGCTGTTAAACAGATCCAAACAAATGAAAGAATAGAAGGTAATGTGAAATATCTCATGGGAAAAACCACTGACCTGGAAAATAGATCCAGGAGAGACAATTTAAAAATTATTGGACTACCTGAAAGCCATGATCAAAGTAAGAACCTAGAAAGCATCCTTCAGGAAGTTCTCAAAGAAAACTGCCCTGATGTTTTAGAATCAGAGGGCAAAACAGAGGTTGAAAGAATACACCGATCACCTCCTGAAAAAGATCCCAAAAAGAAAACTCCTAGGAATATTATAGCCAGGTTCCGGAATTCCCAGATTAAGGAGAGAATATTACAAGCAGCCAGGAAGAAACAATTTGAATATTGTGGAAACACAATAGGGATAACTCAGGATCTGGCAGCTTCTACACTGAGGGATCGAAGGGCTTGGAATATGATATTCTGAAGGGCAAAGGAGCTGGGATTAAAACCAAGAGTCACCTACCCAGAAAAACTGAGTATCATGTTTCAGGGGAAAATATGGTCATTCAGTGGAATAGAGGACTTTCAGGCATTCTTGCTGAAAAAAACAGAGTTGAACAGAAAATTAGACATTCAGATACAAGAAGCAAGAGAAGTATGAGAAGGTAAACAGGGAAAGGAAATCATAAGGAACTTATCAAAGTTGAACTATTAACATTACTACATGGAAAAACAATAATTGTAACTTATGAAACTTTTCTCAGTATTTGAAGGAATATATATATGTGTGTGTGTGTGTGTGTGTGTGTGTGTGTGTGTGTGTATAAGGGTATACGGGCATATGAATACATATGTGAATGTGTGTATATATATTTACAGGTATACATAGATAGAGGGCACAGGACCAATTTAACAGGATGGGATGATACTTAAAAGGTGAAATTAAAAGATGAGAGAGGAATATAAAGAGAGAGGAGGTGGGGAGAGACAGAATGGGTAAACTATCTCATACAGAAGAGGCAAGGGGAAATGGTTACAATGGAGGGGAAGAATAGGAAGGCAAAAGGGAATGGGTCAACCTTATTCCCATTGAATTTGGCTTGAGGAGGGAATGAAATACACACTAAATAGGGCATCTCACCCTCCAGGAGAGTAGGGGGGGAAAGGGATGAGAGGGGGGATGATGGAAGGGAGAGTAGGCTAGGGGGGAGGGAAGTTAGAAGCACCCACTTTTGAAAAGAGATTGGATCAAAGTAGAGAATAGAACAAGTGGGAGGTGGGATAGGAGGGAGGGAAATACAGTCAGTCTTTTACAATATATCTACTATGTTATTGTTTTGCATTAGCCACACATGTACATCCTATACTGAACTGCTTATCTTCCCAGTTAAGGGGGTGGGTGACAAGGGAGGAAGGGAATGAATCTGGAATTCAAAGTTTTAAAATCAAATATTCAAATATGTATGTGTGTGTGTGTGTGTGTGTGTATAATATGTGTGTATACTATTATCAATACTATTTTACATGTAATTGGGAAATAAGATATACAGGCTCTGGGGCATAGAGATCCACTGGAAAAGTCGAAAGGGGTATGGGAGAAAATATGTGAGAGACCAGATTGAAGGAGGGGATATCCTGTGGGACTGCTATTTTGGGGTGGTGGGGTAGGGGAAAAAAGGGGGAGAAAATTTGTAACTCAAAATCTGGTAGAAATGAATGATGTAAATCAGAAGTTAATAAAGCATTTGAAAAAAAAGAAAAAATAATATATTCTGAAAATATATAAATATATGTTCATATACATACCTATACATGCACATAAACATGCCATGTATATGAACATGTGTGATATGTACATACAGACAATTCTAACTTTAGGAGCCATTCTGCAGACTCCGGCAAAGTGATTTTTATGTAATTCAAATTTGCCCTGACAAAGGAAGAGAGAGAGGGAGACAGGAAGGTGGCCGAGCCCAGTGGAAGAAGGGGCCAGCACATGGTTCAAGAACACATGGAGGCTGGGAACAGAGAAGAAAGAGCAGGAGGAAGGATAGATGAGGCTGGGTCAGTGATGTAGGGGCCTGGAAGGAACCAAGAGGAAGAACACAGAGTGGAGGACAGACAAGGGTTGGGGGGAGCAGACACAGCTGGGGAGAAAGCGGTGGAAGACAAACAATTGGGGGCTAGACACAAGCGAGGGTGGGGAGAGAGGGGCAAAGGTCTTCTTTCTCAGAGTTCTCAAGTCAAAGCCCCATCCAGAATTGGTCTCTCCCAGGTCTGGTTTTCTGCTTTCATTTGGTGGCTTTTTTTTTTTTTTTGCTTGGG